>NC_046172.1:60799043-60932443 GCF_011064425.1 Rattus rattus
GAGATTTCACCTCACCAGTGAGAAATGGCTAAGATCAAAATCAGGTGAGCAAATGCTATGGATGAGAAAGAGAACACCTCCATTGTTGGTGGGGCTGTAGACTGGCAACCATTCTGGAAATCAGTCTGAGGTTCTCAGAAATTGACATTGAACTGCTCTGAGATCCAGCTATACCTCTCTTGGGCATATACCCAAAAGATGCCCAACATATAAAAAGACACGGCTCCACTATGTTCATCGCAGCCTTATTTATAATAGCCAGAAGCTGGAAGAACCCAGATGCCCTTCAACAGAGTGGAATGGATACAGAAAATGTGGTACATCTACACAATGGAATATTACTCAGCTATCAAAACAACGACTTTATGAAATTGTAGGGCAAATGGTTGAACTGGAAAATATCATCCTGAGTGAGCTAACCCAATCACAGAAAGACATACATGGTATGCACTCATTGATAAGTGGCTATTAGCCCAAATGCTTGAATTACCCTAGATGCCTAGAACAAATGAAACTCAAGACGGATGATCAAAATGTGAATGCTTCACCCTTCTTTAAAAAGGGGAACAAGAATACCCTTAGCAGGGAAGAGAGAGGCAAAGATTAAAACAGAGACTGAAGGAACACCCATTCAGAGCCTGCCCCACATGTGGCCCATACATATACAGCCACCCAATTAGACAAGATGGATGAAGCAAAGAAGTGCAGACCGACAGGAGCCAGATGTAGATCGCTCCTGAGAGACACAGACAGAATACAGCAAATACAGAGGCCAATGCCAACAGCAAACCACTGAACCGAGAATAGGACCCCCGTTGAAGGAATCAGAGAAAGAACTGGAAGAGCTTGAAGGGGCTCGAGACCTCATATGTACAACAATGCCAAGCAACCAGAGCTTCCAGGGACTAAGCCACTACCTCAAGACTATACATGGACTGACCCTGGACTCTGACCTCATAGGTAGCAATGAATATCTAGTAAGAGCACCAGTGGAAGGGGGGAAGCCCCTGGGTCCTGCTAAGACTGAACCCCAGTGAACTAGACTGTTGGGGAAGGGCGTAATGGGGGAGGGGTGGGGAGCGGAACACCCATAAGGAAGGGGAGGAGGGAGGGGGATGTTTGCCCGGAAACCGGGAAAGGCAATAACACTTGAAATGTATATAAGAAATACTCAAGTTAATAAAAAAAAAAGAGAGAGAGAGATTATCACATATAACAAGTATCTATGTGCTACTTAGAAATAGGTCTTGAGCAATCTTCCTGTGTCCTTATCATATGCTCATAGGCCTACAAAAGTAAATCTTTCATGGAAACTCAGATTGCTCTTATTGCGTTTGGGCAACTTTAGGATTTGTTTTCTTTTGTTCAACCAGAAATTCAGTTTATGGCTACACACTAATAATTCAAAAATAAAACGCAATTTAGGCATAGTTTCTTCCATGGTAGATCATTTTTCCATTTTATAAGGTGCCTTTTTTTCACATGTATAAAACTATTCCTATTATCACCACCATTACTGCAAAGATTCAAAAGAAAGGCCTATTAAACGTAGAAGAATTTTTTTTACTAGATGGCATGGATTGATGCTCAGGAAACACAGTTCCATAGGAGCTCAAAATAATATACTACGTTCCCTGCTGCGTTACTGGCTTTTTCCAGTGAATATGAAGGCCAGTAAATTGCCACGAAAGTGTAGAGTCACCAAAACAGGGTTGTCAAAGCCCTTATAAGCTTTTGCCCCACTATGTGTAAGATTCTGGCATAAGACTTTGAAAATTGAATGTCTGTGCTGCTAATTTTTAGACTTCCTTTGGGCTGGTTACTTCTTTATTTTTCAATTTGCTTTTGAGACAGATTTCTTTTTATGTAACCTAGATAGACCTAGAACTTGTTATATAGCCAAAAGGAAATCTTGAGTTAGTTAACTTTATGCTTCAGTTTCTTCAGTATTGTCATTTGAACTGTTCTCTTATTACTATTTACAGATCCCATTTTCTATACCCAGTTGTTTTTTCATTAAATTTTTGTCTTCATTTTCTTTTTTTGGAGGGTGCCAATCAATAAAGCATTTTCACCCATTATTATTTTATAATTTGTTTTTGATAATATATGTTACCACCCCCTTGTATTCTCTTTTTTTTCACCAAAAGTAATAGCCTAGACATGAAAGTGTTGAAGAGAATTGTGGTAAGTATTTTGAAGGGTAGCTCTCCACAATTGAGGGCTTCTGGTGGCGATGCAGATGGGGAAAGACTTAAATTTTCCTTAAGGGGCTGATTACTTGGTGTTCAACCATATTCTCCAGTGAGTATGTGTGTAACACAATTTTAACTTGCTTTTTTATTTGATTCTTTTGTTGTGGGGGAAGGTCACAAGGGTCATGCATGGACCTGGGGTTACTAGGAAGTGAGTGTGACTAGGGGGTATGATATGAAATTCCAAATAATCAATAAAAATGTTATGAATAAAAAGAAGAGTAGTAAATATGAGGAAAGCAACTGATATAAAATTACACATCTATAAAGTAGATTTATTAGAAGAGAGAGACTTATTTCCATGGCTGACTGGATTGGGCCTTGAGATGGGAAAGCATAAATACGGACAGTACATCAAACCAGTGACAGCATGACAAGCATTTGAAGGGACATAGGGACTCCTTTAAAACCAGGAGAGAAAATTTCTCATCCCTTATCAAAGAAGTTTCTTTGTATAACAGATAGAAATCATTTTTAAAAGCCACAAATATTCAAAATTGAGAGAATAACAGACCACGGAGTACCTAGTCCCAGTTAGTAAATCTCCAACATAGACTCTACACCTAAGGCTCAGGGAGCATTGAAGAAGAGAGGTAAAAAGATTATAAGAGCTAGAGGATAGTGACAGCTACTACGTGATTATATCTTCTACATATGACAGCTGGCAATCTATATCCAGGAAATCTTTACAGTATAGTTGCCTAAATAAGACATTAAAATAACAATACAGTTGGTATGCAAATATAGAGGGCAAAGATATCTCAGGAAACCATCCCTTTGTGAAGAGCTACAGGCCATCAATGACTGTTGGGAGAGTCCACCTTCTTCACAGATGCTCCCCCACCCCCAAATTGGTTATCTTATAACAAGTGGTCAACCTGAAAGCCATGCATACAAGTAACATTAAGTGGTTTCAGCAAGTTTATTTATATATTTGTTATCACACACTTATATATAATAATCATAACTAACAAAGAGAGTCTATGTATTTGAGAGGAAAGGGAGTAGGGGAAACATGGAAAGAATTGAAGGAAGGAGAGGGAGGGGAGAAGGTTGTGAAGTTAGTACTCACATCTGAAATTATGTAAAAGTAAATAAAAAATTAAAAGATATATATTATAATAAAAGGGTAAGAGAGATAGATGTCATCATCAATATAAAAGTGAGCTTCAATGGAAAACAGAACATTCAGAGAAATTCCCTGAATGAATGAAATATTCTGGCTTTTATTAGCTTGGGGGTTAATAGGACTTTCCACATTACATGTCTTAGTTTGGTGTAGTCTATATTTTAAAGCCTAGGTATTGGGCAGGATAATAAACTTACATTGCAAGTAGAAGAAGGAGCTTATCACCCTTTGAAAACTCTCTGTTCCAAAGAGAGATCTACAGAAAGGTGTGGCCTGATTTTTCTAGAATGTTAGAGCTAGTCTCCTGGTTTCAACAGCCTCTGAAAGAGGTAGGTTTGTGATCTAACATTAGAGTTAGATATTGACTACTGGTAGAATTGATTCATTTTGTATTATGTAATGGAGATGAACCATGGAAGGTCAAGTACAAAATTGAAAATGGTCCTGTTGCCCTGCCTATCACAAATGTAAAAGACAACAATGACAACAGGAATTGAATTTCTGAGCTGTGTTTTATTCAGAAAGGCAGCAATCTGAGAAGACAGATTTGTCTTTCATGACACCCTTAGCCAGAAAATTATATAGGGAGAGAAAACAAAGGCAGTGACTCATTTCAACGTGTAGTCTTGCCTCTCTGGTTAGATGATCAGTCTTGTCTTTGAGATTGTGTGTTGTGACTGTTCCTACCATTTCCTCTTTGTCACTAGGAAAAGATTCCATTTGAACCAGTAATTTGGATAGCAACTGGTCTGAAGATTAACCCAGAACGAACTATTCACAATGTTTGCATGTAGATTCCTTCTTCCAGTGTGTTCTTACAATATAGAATATTTAGTATCCCTGTCATTGTTCCTCTATCAGAATCTCATGCTTTGGGTGTAATTTAAGTGTGCTACTGTGTCTCCAGCTGTTTATGTATTAGGACATGCACCTCTATTGTGGCACTGCTGAGGTATAGTTAGACTTAAAACCTGTTGCCTAAGGGTCTAAGTCACTGAAAGGAGCACCTTTCAGAAAAAATAAGGTAGTTCTCATTGGATTAATTAGACTTCTCATGTCTTGTAAAAACAAATTGTTGTAAAAGAGATCCAGAGCCCTATATCACTTCCTGGCTTGTTTTGTGATGGAATCTCCATCCTAGCATGCTGTAATTGAAAGCTTTCCCACTGTCTTCATAAGTTCCCAAAATAACAACTGAGAATCATATGTAAATAAATGCTTAGACCTGTTCCCTGGATGAGCTCATATCTTAATTACCTATTTACTTTATTCTAAGTTCAGTCTCTGCCTAGTTACCTTGTCCTCAGTTTCATTCAACCATCTTCTTCTGTGTCTGGGACAACTCTCTCTGCACTTGACTCAACCCCAGAAATCCTCTCTGTCAACTGGAACTTCTGTCTCCCTATTTTCTGCCTAAGCTAATAGGCCAAGAACATTTTATTGACAGGGAAATTTTTTTTTTACAAATTTTATAAAAGATTATTTCTACAACATGCAATCTGTCACAAAATTATTTCCAGATTTGATGGCCATTCCCTTGAAAACTTGTATGACTGCAATTACTATGTTATTTTATTAGACTAATAGTAGAGGGTTTTCTCCTAGCCCCATTACCTATCTAGTCCGAGGTGCTTGGCCACTTTGCCAATGTTAAGTATGTATGTAAGGTAAGGTTTGTGAGGTCCATTTCATAGAGTGGATGTTAAATACAATTAAAAAGTGGTTAGTAATTCCTATAACATTCATGCTGCTATTGCACCAGTATATTTTACAGGCAAGTAATTGTTGTAGGTGATCGGGATAGCACTGGGAAATATTTTGTCGACCACCCTTCTATAGTAAATTGTATGGTACCTGCAGAAATGGTGTTGAAGATTCTAGTTGAGCAGCAGCTCAACTTCTCCACATTTCATGATGTAAGTGTATCTTTAGCAATAAGGTCTTACTATCAGGTTGTGGAGTGCAACAAATAACCTTGGCCAAGCTCTCTCCAATACTCTATTGAGTCCTATTTATACCCTCATGTCCTCCATTTGCCTTGCCTCTGTATGGGTCTTGCCTCAGCACATATCTTGCTTCAGCACATGCATCCAATAAGCTCAAGTCCATGGAAGTGGCAAGAAACTACCATACACCACCAGAGGTTTTTAGTGTCTCTCTCTCTGGAGTCCGGACAAATGCAGCTAAGTATGCAAAGTAAGGCAGACCAGTACCTGTGCGTTGTTAGCAAAGAATCCTTCATCGTGTGCCATTTTACATGCTGACTTTAGCAGAACATCCTCTCTGTTGTGTCTGCTTCAGCAAAATGTTACTTCACAAGTCTGCTTTAGTCTTTCACCTGCTTCCATTTCGGCAAAAAGGTTCAACACGTGCTTACCACAGTAAAACACTGTCCAACTGACTTTCCAAAGAACCCTTAAGTTTCCACTTAAATTTGTTCCTGCCTTTGTCTTCCAAGTATTGAGATCAAAGGCCTGGATTCATTTATTTTCTATGTACCCTAGAAAAACATCAATTCCCATTCCTTTCACCCTTTAGAGATTAATATCTATGTGGCTAAATATCCTACACCCCATTATGCACCATAACACTATACTCTATTTCCTCTTTCTTAGGAGACCCATTTCTATCATCCTGGTTCCTTACTAGGTACTTAACTTCTGTGGTTATTTCAATTATAGCGTTCATATAGAAAGTACAAAAGCTAATATCTACATATAAATAAAAAACATGCAACATTTGTCTTTTGGAATTTGTGTCACCACACTCAGGTTGTTTCTAGCTCAGTTTACATGAAAATTTCACAATTTTGTTTTTTATATCTAGTAATGTTCTTTCATGCAAATATACTGGTTTCTATTAAAAATTTATCAGTTGATGAACATCTAGGCTGATTCTAATTTCTGACTATTATGGATAGTGCAGCAATGAACACGGAGGAAAAAGTATCTCTGTAGTGAAATATAGGGCCCTTTGGATATATGCCTGTGGGGATTGAATGAAAATGGCCCCATAGGCTCAAGGGAGTAGTACTATTAGGAGGTGTGGCCTTGCTGGAGTAAGTGCAGCCTGTCGAAAGGAGTGTGCAACTGTGAGTGGGCTTTGTAGTTTCAAATGCTCTAGTCAGCCCAGTGTTATTATCTCTTCTTGCTGCCTTCAGATCAAATCTCAATTACTTCACCAGCACCGTATCTTCCTGCATGTTGCCATACATCCACCCATGATGACTATGGATGGAACCTTTGGTTGTACAATTAAACATTTTCCTTTAGAAGGGTTGCCATGGTCATGGTATCGATTTACAGCAATAGAAATCTTAACTAAGACACTGCCAAAGCATAGCTATAGTTTGATCTTGACTTAGATTGATTTCCCAGCATCCTCAGGAATCTGTATACTGATTTTCATAGTGACTATACAAGTTTGCACTCCTACCAGCAATGAATAACGTTCCCCCTGCCTTGTGGACATCAAAATGAATGGGGTAACATTAAATCTCAATGTAGTTTTGTTTTACATTTTCCTGTGTATTAAACATGTTGAAAATTGATTCAAGCATTTTTCAGATATTTCCGTTTTATTTTTCATTTTGTTCTACACCCAAGGTTCAAATTAGATTATTTGTTTCTTTATTCATTTTAAAAATATTTTTGGGTGTTGTTTTCAAAAGTAGGAAGCTAACTTTATTCAAAGGAAGCAATAGTGTAGATTAGAAAAGGATACACTATCAAAATTGACAGTAGGTCAAGGTGAGTAAAGGCCCTAGGTTGTAGCTAGGGGTGTCCTTTTTCCAAGTCTAATAGAGGAAGTTTTGTTGCTTTTAGACATCTGTTTTTTTTTATTTTATTTTCGTGGATAATTTATGTATTTACATTTCAAAAGTTTTTTATACATTCTAGATATTAATATTCTATTGGATTTATAGCTTATAAAAATAATTTCCCATTCTGTAACTTGCCACTGTCTTAACGATAGTATCTTTTGCCATGTGGAAGCTTTTCTGTTTCGTGAGGTCCCATCTTATTACATTTTGATCTTAGTGTCTGTGCTAATGGTGTTCTGTTCAGAAAGCCTTATTTTATGCCAAATCTCTTTCCATCACATTCAACCTTATATCAAGGTCTTTGATCCATTTGGTGTTGAGTTCTTAGCACGATGATAAGTATACAACTATTTGCATTGTTCTGCACACAGACATTTACTTTGATCAGCAACACTTGTGGAAAGATGCAGTCTTTTATCTAGTGTGTCCTTTTTGTTTCTTTGACAAAAATCAGGTGTTCATAGGAATGTGAAATTATAACTGGATCTCGAATCCATTCAATTAATTGATCAAAGTGTTTTTATGCTAATACCATGGTGTTTTTATTATTGTAGCTTTGCAATATACCTTAAAATATGGGATGTGATGTTTCCAGCACTTCTTTGACTAGTATTGTTTTATATCTCTAGGATGTTTTGGGGTTTCCATATGATATTGAAAATTGTTTTCTTAAATTTATGTGAAGAATTATGTTGAAATCTTTACATTGAATCTACAGATTGCTTTTGGCAGGATAGCCATTTTTCAAAATATTAATTCTACTAACTATAGCATGGAAAATATTTCTATTTCTATTTTCACAAATATTTCTTCTTCAGTTTTCTTTTTCTTCAATGTCTTAAAAGTTTTTATCATATAAATCACTAATTTATATTTTTTTGTTAATTTTATATCCTGCTACTTTACTGAAAGTGTTTAACAAATGTGGACATTTTGAAGCCTTTTATGTATACAGTATTGTATCATTTGCATTTAAACCTCCTTTCCTATATTAGTCTCCCTCAGTAATCTTATTGTTTTGCTAATACTTCAAGTAGCATAGTGAATAGGTGTGGTGAGAGTAGACATCCTTTTCTTGTTCTTGATTTTAGTGAAATGTTTTAAGTTTCTCTTCATTTAGGATGATGGAGACTGTAGACTTATTATAAATTGTCTTTGTTATGTTAAGAATTCTTTTCTCAGTCTCTCCAGGATTTAATCTTCATTTAACTTTGGTAGGTTATGTATATCAATAAGTTAATCTGTTTCTTTTATGATTTCCTGTTTGGTGATGTTTATCATACTCTTATCTGAGTGGAATAAATACATCAGTGATTAACTCTGAATACCCAATAATACATTAGTGTCACATGAAAGAAAGGAATCAAAAGCACTTTTCCTTGATGTCCTTTAACTGAGGAGCCCAGATTTAAAGTTTTTTATCTCTATGTTCCTTGTCTTTGTCCCTTGTTGCATGATTCCTAATCCATGCCTGCCCAAAGGTTCTTGAATCTGTCCCCTGCTCACATTCCTGTGTGTGTGTGTGTGTGTGTGTGTGTGTGTGTGTGTGTGTGTGTGTTTTCTCTGTAGAATGCATTTGTTACTGTGTGGGTCTGTTCCTGATAAAATAAAATTTTTCTGTCTTTAGTGAAAAGAATAGAAAGTATCTTTTCGTGAAAGAATGGGATAAAAGAAATTGTTAACAGGGCACTGCAATCATCAATGTTTATCAATGAATATTTAAATGTTGTTTTCAACATTTATGGTAGATACTTGTTTTAGAAGATTGTTTCCAACCTCTATTTGTCTTTGTCAGGGGCATGAAGGAAGATTACAGTTATACATTAGCTTATTCTGTAAACAGTGATTATACGGAAAGCAAAGGCAGATATAAGATTGGTTCTTATATTTTTATCTTAAATGCTGATTAAAGAAACAGGCTGAGTACATAGTAGACTATTAATTTTAAGTCTTGAATGACCTCAAGTTGTATTCCTTTCCATATAGGTGATATGACACTATTTCTTCAATTTAATAGGTTGTACTTAATAGTCTTACTAGTGTTCTATAAAACAAATATTAATTTTGAAAAGGTCTAGTTTATTGATTTTTTTTACTTTTTTGGCATAAAAAATCATGCATGATATGTTTCTCTCAATTTTTCTTATAAATACAATTTTCATTATTGTATTTCAATTTTTTCCTGTTAGAGTTTATATAAGATTTATTAGTTGCTTTTCTCACTGCTATGATAAAATAACTAACAAAAGATTTTTCTGGACAAACAAAATTCATTTGTACATGCTTGATTTTCCCAAAACCTCTCCTTTCCATAGCATAGAATTCTAGTTTACATATGAGGAACATTTTACTCATGTTTCTTGAGCTTTTCTTTACCTCTGCTTATTACAGTCCTCTCCTCTTCCTCCTTCTTCCACATTACTTAATTTCTTCATTTGTTTATAACTTTTTTTTTATATTTGAAAGTTGTGAGATAATGTCTCATGCCTGGGCTGTCTTCAAACTTTAATAATCCTTTTGCTTCTATCTCTAGGATGACATGATGAAAGATGTGAGACAATTTACCAGGAATGTTTTTAATTTCATTTTAAAATGTACATTTAATTTTGATTATTAATTACTTTTAAAAATAAATTTTTGTGCAGAAAGTCCAGTCTATTTGGTATATGCCTTTAAATGTAATACCTGAGAGGCATAGACAGAGAGTCAGTATTGTTTTTAACTACAGCCAGGATTATGTTTTGGAATCCTTTAGTAACAACAACAAAATATATTAATAATATTAAAATTATAATAGGAAAAGATTTTTTCTCAACTTTCTGTATCTTGGATGGCAAGCAGTAGGCTGCTGAAGTAGTAGTTCAAACTTCAAAGAAGAAGAAAAGAGGGCTATTTGAAACATCATGGGATATTTGAAAGATAGAATGCTATCTCCAGGATATTTTTTGCACAGCAATGTTGTATCTCCTAATCTTCCCCAAACAGCCATAGACATGGAGTCAGGTATTTGAAAATTTGAAAGTAATATTGGGCATCTCACTCAAACCACTGTGTTCTGAATCTTGTCATCACTGTCTTACCACCAAATCACAATACTATCATATATTATACAATTTTAAAAGACCCTATCATCTTTCATAGAATGGATATTGTTTAAAAGTTGAAAGTATTTTCTGGACCTCAACTCAATACATTCAATGTAACTGCTATAAAATGAAAAGCAATTAAATACTTACAGCATACACCAGCACAGAACATATATCACCTTTCCTCTGATATGGACTCAGACTGTCCAGAGAAATCCATAGGATGGTCTTGAGATTCATATTTTTCTGCCTCTACCTCCTGGGTGGTGTTGTTCCTTGTGTGTACAATCCAACCTGCATTTGTGATGAAGTTCAAGCTTAAATCTGTTTAGTTAGGCAAGTACTTTACCAAATATTGAATATCAAACATGTCTGTCCTGGCACTTGCAGAGTCCCACAGCCTTGCCCTTTCAAACAGTTTACAAATGCAGTACCTTAAAGAATCCAGTAACTTTTTACAATCCAAATTTTCTGTAAGAGTCCAAAGTCTCATTTGGAAAATATGGTCTTGTAAAATCAAAATAAAAGTTTTAAACTACTTTATTACTTCAAGAGAAGAATCAAGCAACAATGTGAACAAAGCAAAATGAAACTTCAATCGTGTTAATAACTCAATATCTTAATAATTGTGATCCACTTACTTTTTCGGATGACAATTTTGTCTTATTGGGTCCTTTGGTTTGCTTTTTGAGTTTCTGAGTTTTTTATCAATTCTGGATGTTGATTATGAGCCATTGGAGTTCTGTTTAGGAAATTTCTTCCTATAATAGTGGGAGGCCACCATTCTACTTTCTTCTATTAGATTCAGTGTATCTGGTTTTATGTTGGGGTCCTTGATCCACTTGAATCTTGATGCATTGTGCATGGTGACAAATATGGAATCTATTTTCATTTTTCTACATTTCCAGTTAGAGAAACACATTTATTGTAGATCCTTTCTTTTTTCCATTACACCTATTTTTTCTTCTTTGTCCAAAATGTGGAACATGTGGTTTTATTTCTGGGTCTTCAGTTCTATTCCATTGATCCAACCTGTCTGTCTCTCAGTACCAATTCCATGCAGTTTTTTGTCACTGATTGTTCTATAGTAGAGCTTGAGGTGAGGGATGGGATCCCCAGCTGTTCTTTTATGCTTGTTAAGAATTTTTTCCTGGGCTTTTTTGCCTTCTCAGATGTAATTTGAAAATGTTCTTTTCATTGTCTTTCTGAAGAATTGTGTTAGGATTTTTTTGATGAATTGCAATCAATCATTGAGATTGCCTTGATTGGATGACCATTCTTGCTTTTTAATTTTGCCAATCCATGAGCATGGGGAGATCTTTAGATTTTTCTGAGATTTTTTCTTTTTCTTTTCTTCAGAGACTTTTCTTATCTTGAGATCTTTTCATATTGTTTGGTTAGGAGTTACCTCTAGATATTTTATATTATCTGTGGCTAATCTGTTAAGAAAATGTTTCCTTCATTTCTTTCTTAATCTGTTTATCATTTGTATAAAGGAAGGCTACTGATTTATTTGAGTTAATTTTATATCCGCCCTTTGCTGAAGATTGTTTATCAGCTGTGAAGTTCTCTGGTAGAATTTTTGTGGTTGCTTATATATACTATCATATCTTCTGCAAATAGTGATACCTTTAATTCTTCTTTGCTAATTTAATCCCCCCTTGATCTCTTTTTTGTTGTCTTATTGTTTCTGCTTCCTAATCTTTTTGGTAACTATATTGAACATCAAGGAGAGTTAGGCATTCTTCCTTGTCCCCATTTTTAATTAGGATTGTTCGGGTATCTTCCATTTAGTTGATATTGGTTTGTTGGTTTGCAGTAAATTGATTTTTATTACATGTTTAGGTATGGCCTTGGATTCCGATGTCTCCCAATACTTTTAATAAGAAGGGTGTTGTATTTTCTCAAATGCTTTTTCTGCATCTAAGGAGATGATCATGTGATTCGTTTTCTTTGAGTTTGTTTATATGGTGGATTATGTTCATGGATTTTTGTATATTGAACCACCCTTACATCCCTGGGATGAAGACTACATGATTGTGGTGAAAGAATAGTTTTGATGTTCTTGTATTTGGTTTGCTAAATTTTTTTACTTTCTTTTATTCTTTATTAGTTATTTTATTTACTTTAAATGTTGTCCCTTCCCCATCCCACCCACTTCCCCTGACATTCCCCTACACTGGGGTCCATGTAACCAGGACAAAAGGCTCCTCCTTCTGGTGCCCAACAAGTCCATCCTCTGCTATATATGCAGTTGGAGCCATAGATCTGTCCTTGTGTATTCTTCGGATGTCGGTTTAGTCCCTGGGAGCTCTGGTTGGTTGGGATTGTTATTTTATGGGGTTGCAAGCCCCTTCAGATCCCTCAATCCTTTCTAACTGTTCCACTAGGTACCCCATTCTCAGTTCAATGATAGGCTGCAAGCATTCATTTGTGAGAATTTTTTTTGTGAGAATTTTATTCAGTGTATTTACATCGATATTCATAAGCGAGATTGGGCTGAAGATCTCTGTTTTGGTAAGGAACTTGTATGGTTTAAGTATCAGAGTAATTCTGGCTTCATAGAATGAATTCAGTAGTGTTCCTTCTGTTTCTATTTTATGGAATAGTTTGAGGAATATTGGTATTAGGTCTTCTTCGAAGGTCTTGTATAATTCTAAACTAAATCTATCTGGCCCTGGGCTTCATTTGGTTGTGAGGTTTTTAATGACTTCTATTTCCTTATGGGATATGAGAATGTTTAGAAAGTTTACCTGTCCTTGATTTAACTTTGATATGTGGTATCTGTCTAGAAAACGACATATTTCATCTATATGTTCCAGTTTTGTTGAGTATGAGGAAGCTTTTATAGTAGGATCTGGTGATTTTTTAAAAATTTCATAAAGTTTCTTGTTGTTATTGTCTCCTCTTTTTCCTTTCTTCATTTTGCTAATTTACATACTGCCTCTGGCCCTTCAGTTAAATTTGACTAGGGTTTATCTATCTTTGTTGATTCTCTAATAAATGACAGAAGATATATCTGGAAGTGAGAAGAGGTGAGATAGAACTAGGAGATGTAGAGTTAGGAGGAACCATAATCAGGGTATTTTGTATGAGAAAAGAATCTATTTTCAGTGAAGTGGGAAAATAATGGAAAAAATGTCTGTTACCTTCAAGTTGTATTGGTTATTTTTCATGTTATAGACTTTTGAATTAAATTATATTATCAACAAAACTGTCAGTAATCATTAAAATATGATGTTCTTAGAATAAATTCTATTAAGCTCCAACCTTTTCATTAGGCCAATATTACTATCTGTGTAACTACTGATGGATTAATTTTTGAGCTTTAGTAGAGGAGAGGAGAATCATAAGTTGATATCTATTCCTCATCTCCTCCAATCTCTTTATATATTAAAGTTCCAAATGTATCCATGAAATAGATACACCATTAAGAAAATCAACAATCATTAAGCATACACAAAAAGAAAAACTAGAGATGACAGATGACTACAAAATCATAGTGTTTTCTGGGCACAGCAGGGCATATGTACACATGAACTTAAAAAGAAGTTGTAGAGAGATGCACATGATATATGTTAGACAACCTACATGGACAGGGAAATGAGCATTATGTACCACCCATGCTGGCAAGGAGAATTTCCATGATTGTGCTTCTGAGATAGAGAGAGAGAGAGAGAGGAGAGAGAGAGAGAGAGAGAGAGAGAGACAGAGAGAGACACGGAGACAGAGACAGAGACAAGATTTCCTTTTAGAGGTGTGACCCCCAGGTGATCCAACTATCACCTCTGAGTGGAAGTTGCTGCTATAAAAGTATATGGCCTAAAACTGTATTTCAGGATTTAAAATATTTTTGGTGAGGGCAAGAATGGGTGATTGGAAGGCTAATCTGGAGGAGTTGGGCAGGGTGTGAATATGATCAAGTACTCTGTACCATTTGAGTTAATTCTGAGTCAGGCAACCCAGGCACAGAAAAACAAAGGTTGTATGCTTTATCTCATGTTGATGTCAGCTTTCAATATTTAGATATATTTGCTTTATTTATAGTAGCTATATAGTTAAGGAAATTACTAAGGGGTCACAGAGAAGGGCTCTTGAGGGAGGGGACATAGAAAACACTGGAATAAAGGGTTAAAAAGAGTTTTGGAACTGAATCAGATAAATTTTTGTGAGGAGGGAGAATAGTGTAGATTAAGAAAACTGGGAGGTAAAATATCCTGAAGATTTTTCGTAAGAGTAATACTTAGACCTACTAAGTAGAATCTTCATAAACTATTATCTATGCACATATATTAAAAAATGTACAGTAGAGTTATCCTATAATGAAACAATAGTTTCTCTATTAGATAACAGAGGCCAACAATAAAATGCTTAGTCCCAGAAAATGGGCTATGTCTTTTTGATTTGTTAGCCAATGAAATACAAAGACCTCAAATATTAAGGCATTGCATTTCAACATCAATAAGCACTGTCCTGGAGGTAATACCCAGATTTTGACTATGAAACTTTTATATAATAGCCCATTGCTGAAGGCTTACTACATATTTAAGGTCTTTGGAACACGAAGAAACAAGCTTTGGTACTGACGTTGGACATTTCTATATTGTCTAGCTTTTAATAATGCTGAAAGGTTATCTCATATCTATAGCTATATCTATCTATATATCTATATCTATATCTATATATATATATAATACTGGAGGAGGAAAACAATCATCAATCATATCTAATTGTTAAAATTGCAAGCTACAATGTTGTTGGCTTCAATACATTCCACTGATTTAATAGTGGCAACAAAACATCATGGGATATCCATCTACTTTATAACTGATTGAATCCCCTCTCTCTATAAGAAGAACCATACATGGCACTTTTAATGAGCTAAGAATCTATGACCAGAGAGAGATTATATGGTCTAGAAGAAACCTACTACAATTATGTTGCTAAATGAATGTAATATTAAAATGACTCCAAATGACTTAGTGTTATTTATCCCTATACGTTGCTGCACTTTTCAATCTTCATTTGAGAAGTTTCTATTTGTACTAGATGTTGATTAACATGGTATCCCACAACTAACAAGGTACAGAGAAAAAACACTACTGAATTCTCAGCCAGACCAAATCCCTGCATGTGGAAGGAAGGGGATGAGATCTGGAAACTGGTAAGGGGACAAAAGATAAATACAGTCAAAGCTCATTATTTGGCGTTCTTGAAAAAGAATAGTTTTTAAAATATTGAAAAAAAAAAGTACAAATGTGTTTGTCAGAAACAAATAAAAATTCAAGGCCTTTGTAATCTATTATTTTTTACTTTCGTCCTCTTCTAAAAAAGGCTATTCACTGTAACATCATTGGTATACGCAAATGTCCTGACTTCCCTTCTCTCAATGTCCTGTTTACACTAGAGTTTGCAATCCTCCATCATGAATATAGTATTTTTTTATAGAGAATGCCACACTGTTTGCCTCGAACTTTCTGACACTTTTCTATTACAGCTCACACACTAAAGGGACTCGAGGTGGATCTACTACTACTCTGACAGGCAGCGGCCAGCGGCAGCAGCGACAACGCTGACAGCGGCCAGCAGCAAGCAGCAGCAGCCCAGCGGCGGCGACTACTACTACTACTACTACTACACTACTACTACTACTACTGTGCCCACCACTTTTGTCTGATACTTTGTGTGATAGCTCACTGTTCTATTTCCAAATCTAAAGTTCAATATTTCTGGATTTCATCTGTCCTATAAGAATCTACTGCTTACCATTGAGTTCCCTTGCCTTTCCTCATCAGCTACTTTTCCCTGTAGCCATGCTTCTGATGTTTTGTTTCAGATTCATGAAAATGCAAGGGAGTTCTGAGTGCCTCTAATCCACCAGCTTTCCTTTCCCTAAGCCACAATTTAGAGAATTACTCATTCTCTGGGTATCTCCCATGTATATGCAAAATTTCCATGTAAAAATAGGCTTCATTTACTTTTGTTAATCTGTTTTTACATGGGCCCTAGACCATACATCTAATATTGGTAGATAGAAAATTGGTTTTTTTATTGTCCTCTTCTACAAATAATTCATAATAAACAATACTTTGATCTAACTACTTCCCTTCTATCCATGGCACAGTTTTCCACCTTAATTCTGTTTATTTCATTACTTTAACATGTTTTTGATATACTAAACTTTTAGAAAATATTCAGTGCATGATGGGACAAGTTATCATTCATTCTTCATTAATATTTATTTACTGTTTTATGACTTTGTTTCTGAAAAACTATTTTATTTCTTTGTTATAGCAACGTGTTAGGACAAATGATTCTACAAATATGGTAATAAAACAGTACGTCCCTAGCTTCTAAATTTCTTTTTCTCTGAGGCACCACATTTGTGTTTTTCAATTCATCATTATTATAATCATTTCCTTGTGCCTTTTTAATATTTTCATTGATTTTTTTATTGTTTTGGTTTGATACCTTATTTAATTTTAACCTTGATATAGACAAATTTTGTTTCATTTTCTCCATTTACAATAATTCTATATTCATATACTGTATTTTAAATATTTAAATATTTTTCTGTATATTTGTACTTGGTCATCTAAAAAAATCTGATTACAATGACTACCCATCTTTTTGGTACATAAATACTAAGTTTAAAGATCAAAACTGTTCGTGTCTTTCATGCACACTAAGAAGCTAACAAGCACATAATCATACCTCATGTATCTGGCCAATAAACTGGAAATAATACTTTTATCTGTTAATCATCCTAAGGCCGGATGAATGGTCACTAGAGAATAACACTATAGCTCAAAGTCCTCAAAAATTATTCAAACTAGTCAACACTGAAGTGCTTCCAGTGCCCTGCCTTCCTTCCTCTAATGAAATCCAATAAAGGTTGTGGTTTAAACATTCTTCTTGCTTCTGTTTCTATCTCTTGACGACTCTTGTATCTCCTATATTATATTATGCATAGGATTTATTTCCTTCTTTACCTATCTATAGGCTTATAAGGATAGGAATTTTTCTTCTTTTTTTTCAGTTTCTCATCTGTTTCCCCTTGTAGCAACATTTACAAACTGACATAACATTTCAGAACACATATTATTTTCATATTTCTACCCCTTCAATAACTTTATACATCTCTCCAAATTCCATCTTCTTTTCTCTTTACAACTTAAGACTACAGAAAGATAACATAAGCAAATTAAATTCCCATGGTGTGCTATCTTTTGTAATTTCTAGTTCCTTCGATCTCCCTATTAAAACTACCATTGCTATGATCAGTTTAGTTTTGCCATTTATTGGAACCCAGATAATGTCACCTCTAAACTAAGGTTTGTTTCACATACCATTTGAGCATTATATTCTGCCTGAGAAGTGTGATTCAAAAGATGTTAAAACACTTTTAAAGCTAAGAATCAGATTCCCTAGATTTTTCTCATGTTCCTCTTCCATACACACAAGATTTATAGAATGTCCTTATCTGCATTAAGACCAGACTGCCTTAACAACTGCACCATCACCTTCTAAGCCATCCTTGAAATCTTAGCATCCGTCTCAGAAATGAAGTGTGAGGAGTGTAACCACTCCTAGATATCCATCACAGAAAGGGAGCCTGAAATCAGTCTGCCACAGCACCCATGTGAGAGCTAAACATGGTGTGATGATTAATCTTGACTTTCTACTTATATTTAGAATTACCATGGGAAATAAACCTCTGTGCGTGGCTAGGAGGGATTATCTAGATTGGGTTCATTAAGCTACAACTCTTTAGGCAGATGTTTAAATCTTAGTAGAGTTTGAAAGTATAGAGACAGGTCCATTTGTAACTATCTCAGTGTTGTGTTTACTTTCTTCTTTAATACACATGGGAGACATCCATAGCTAGAGCATAAATCATTCCAGAGTTTACTGTCAGGTAGCATTGGAGGTGTGCTAGAACCACTTATGTAGCCCAGATACAAGTGGGCAGCCAAAAGCTATGGTATACAATCTAGGCGAGTGACTAAAATACAGAGACTGGGTTTAAGGATCCTAAATCTTATCCTTGTACCACAGATAAGTGCAGTTACCACTCCTTATCAAAGAAGTCTCTGTTCACAGTATGTGAAACATCACTGAAAACCACAACTGGATAGTGCAGGAGTCAACATATTGTGCGAATCTCGTCCCAGGAACTACATCTACATCAGCTGCATCAGGCTACTGCGCGCTGGCTCAGGGCATCTGTGGAAGGCTGGAAGATTTAACAGCCAGAATAATGAGTCTAAGCCCAAAAATAGTCTCTTTTGTAATGCTGCCCTAAACAAGACCAGGGCAATGGCAATATCAATGGGCATATTAACATGGAAAAGGGAAAATTTCAAGTTGGCCTACTCCTAGACGAAGAATTAAAGAAGTAAACAATGACTACTGAAAAATGAGAGGGAGAAAGAATAATATCGAAATAGAGGACAAAGTCAGGAATAATAGATTAAAAAGATAAAAAAGAAAAAAACATTACAGCCTTCATGCCTTATGGCTCTTAGGAGTATAAGCCCCTTATTGGTTGTTCAGTAACTGCCCCATGACTGTATACACAGAAACAACACAAACAGACACAGTCAGTTGTGTGTGTGTGTGTATGTATGTATGTATATATATTATATATATTTGTGTGTATACAAATACATATATATTCATATGTATGCATATGTAAAAATAATAAAGAGGCTACCAGCTTGAGAGTGGGGTGGCATATAGGACAATATTGAAGGATAGCTGGGGGCATGGGAGGGAAGAAAGATGATGGAATTTTACTTTATTTAAAGCATATTAACAATAAAATACAAAAGGGGAAAAGATACTACTAATAAAGACCTGACACTAATTCTGTATAGGGTAATCATCTCATAAATCATAAAAATGATAAAAAACCAAAACATTCAACTAACCTATTTACCCAAATTCATGTAGTTAATTATATTTTAAGAGAACTGCAAAGAAGTTATTCATTGTTTTCACTCTAATGTTTCGTGTAGTATTCATACTTCATTTTATATTTTTCAAAATATTTTTGTTTTTATTTTTAGTTCTGATTTTACCCTTATCTACTTTTTACCTTACCTACTTTTTAATGCACTTTTCCATGATTGCATCATTTTTTTTGTCTTTTTCATTTTCTTTCCTTTCTGGAAGTCATGTTTCTCTATATTTACCTTTACTATAATTTTAATGATATTTTGATTGCATAGGTTTTTATCTTTTATGTTGTTTGCTTTTATTTCTTTTATTCATTATATCTATCAAATCTTAATTACATATATTTTATTACAGATAATTTTTCTCTTTTCCTTTTTATTGTTTCTTTCATCCTCCCCTACTTTCTTCTTTGACTTAGTCTTGATTAGCCTGCCTTATTTATTTTCCTTACCATATTGATCTAATTTATCTTTTATATCTACCCCAAATATTTTTAACTTCATAGCACACTACATGTTCTGACATTTTCTATTCTATGATTTTCTCTCTCTGAATTGATTCCTAAAGAGTGGGTGCTTTCTAAGAAGATTTCTTTTTTTATTGGATATTTTTATTTACATTTCAAGTGTTATTCCCTTTCCTGGTTTCCCGGACATAAGCCCCCTATCCCATCCCCCTTCCCCTTCTTATATAAGAGTATTCCACCTCCTGAACCACCCCCTTTCCACCTCCTGGCCCTGACATTTCCCTACACTGGGGTGTCCAGCCTTGGCAGGACCAAGGGATTCTCCTTCCATTGGTGCCCAACAAGGTCATCCTCTGCTACATATGCAGCTGGAGCTATGGGTCTGTCCATGTTTACTCTTTGGGTAGTGGTTTAATCCATGGGAGCTCTGATTGGTTAGTATTGTTGTTCTTATGGGATTGCAAGTCCCTTCAGTTCTTTCAATCCTTCCTCTAACCCAAAACAAAAATTAAATGTTGTGTGTGTATATCTTAGGCATTGATTATTTACATCATTTGAATCTGTGAGGATTATTTTCAATGTTAGAGATTTAACCCAGGACCTTGTAGCAGATCAGTACTCTACCACCAAACTCTATGCCAGGCCCTGAGTGCTTCTAATAATTATTCTGTTGGAGTAATAGGACCATGAATGAATGACTGTACTGATTTTGTGTCATTGTAGCAAGAATATTGTAAAGGTCATTACGATGCTTTAATATGGCATTAATTACCTAATGAGCTTATTTTCTGGTGTGATAAATTAATATACTTATACTTGGACATAAGAATTTGACATATATAATCCTTAATCCCTTGAAGCCAAATTATATGACTTTAGGGCAAGTTGAAAAACTTATACAGTAAATAACCTTTTGAATAGCTAATTGGGATTGCGACAAAAGTAAAACTTCAAGTATAATGTTGTTAATTAGTAAATGGGAATATATTAAGACAGAGTTGTATACATTTTCATTAAGTTATTGAGGATTTCTTTTCTCCAAAATAATATATTTCACATTTACAGAGGCAGAAATTTCCTGCATCTCCTGAGACCAAAAGTAAAACAATGTTACTTTAGCCTTGATTTTTCAAGAAGGTGACAAGTAGATAGAGTTACAGTCAGCTATGAGTTACGGAGCATGGTTGTTGGGAACTCAACTTAGGTCCCATAAATATGCATCAAGTGCTCTTAACTCCTGAGCCATCTTTCTACCTCTAAACTTGCATGACCAATGAATTAGTAATCACATGCACAGAGGCCTCATTTTAAAACAGGGACCTAAATGTTTATTCACAGATGTTTCCAACTTGAGAATTTTTCCTTTTTAAATTGGTTATTTTATTTATTTACATTTCAAATGTTGTCCCCCTTCCAGGTCTCCTGGCTGCAAACCTCCCATCTCATCTCCTCTTTGTCTATAAGAGGGTGCTTTTTCAGTGAAAAAATGTATGCTAAACTTTGCAGGTGAATGAACAGTTTTTTAAAAGTACTTTTATTTTAATTATGCATAAATGTGTGCATTTTGGAGAGTTTTCTTCAGTCCTCATAACGACCAGAGGAGGGATTCAGATCTTCAGGAACAGGAGTCATAGGAAACAATGGAGCCAAACAATGGAGTTTCTGAGAACCAAACTTTGGTACTCTGGAAAAACAGCGATTATTCTTCACTGCTGTGCCCTTTATTTCATCTCTTAATATACAGTTTTAGAAATTGTTTTGTAAAACCTTCTCAATAGCCTGAAACTTTAAATTAATGGGGCATAAGTTTCTGAATCATATTAGCTTATGTGATTAACCCGGTGACTATAAATGGATTTATTTTTACAGTTAATTTGCCTTTGTTAGTTTCTCCCAATAAATCCTAGAAAGGTTTGTGTCTAAAATTTCTAAAGCCAATAGTTCTCACTTTATTTGTTGGTGTGATAGATATTCTCTTAGTCAGGGTTTCTATTTCTGCACAAAACATCATGACCAAGAAGCAAGTTGGCAAGGAACAGGTTTATTCACCTTACACTTCCACATTGATGTTTATCACCAAAGGAAGTCAGGACAGGAACTCACACAGGGTAAGAACTTGGAGGCAGGAGTTAATGCAGAAACCATGAAGGAATGCTGCTTACTGGCTTGCTTCCCCTGGCTTGCTCAGATTACTTTCTTATAGAATCCAAGACTACCAGCCCAGGGGTGCCACCAACAACAACCTGCTAGGCCTTCTCCCCTTGATCACTAATTGAGAAAATGCCTTATTGTTGAATCTCTTGGAGGCATTTCCTCAAGGAAGGATTCTTTCTTTGTGGTAACTCCAGCTTGTATCAAGTTGACAAGCAAAACCAGGCAGTAAAGATATTAGCTATTCTTTTTTGTTAAAATATTCATATGATAGCTTATTTGATTTAAATAGTCTTCCATGCTATTTTCCTAATAAATATTTCTTTTATTTCTAATCTTTTTTTAAAATTTCTAATTTTTTTATATACAGTCATGTCTGGAATTTTTCTAGCTCTTGGTTAACTGTTAACATTTAGTGTATCTTAGGGCTCTGATTTTGGCTTTCAACTAAATTAAACTACAGCCTTTGTTATGTTCAATGAGCCTCAATACTTTGATAATTTTTAAAACATGGTATACCTTTATTATACTTTGATAAACTTTGTTAATTGTAAATGTTTTGTTTTGAAAAATATTAAACTTGTGTAAATAACTTAATCACCTATCAAATCTATTATTAGGGGGTTTAAATCTATTTGATGGGGGTTAAAATACCCCATCAAAATATTCTCCAAAGCATGCAAATAAAATTCAGAAAATACCAGAACCGTCTCTTTATATGAACCATAAGTTTATATGCATATATATGTATCCATATATATATATATATATACTAATCAGAGCTTGTGATTTCACACAAGTAATTGAGACAGATATAGTGAAATTTTTTGTTAAACACTTACTGATATATGAATATCTACAAAACTTTTATAGTATAATTTTTCTTTAAATTTAACTTTTAAGAACAGTCAGTACTAACACTTAGGTTTTACTTATTTAACAAATTATATCAATAAGAAATTTGTATTTTATGTTGGTATGTGGCATTAATTTTCTTGAAAAACCTAGAGAAGTAATGGTTGAATTCTTCTAAAAAGTAGAACACTAGAAGTAGGTTACTATCATAAAATGACAAAATAATATTTTCATTCATTTATATGTATTTTTATCTATAAAATCAACTTCACTGTTCATATTATGCGTCATAGCTTTTTGGTGTTTTGGGACCCATCCTCATTTTCTTGAGTCTTTGTTTTTATTTTGGTACACAATGATTTGTGGTTTGAATCATTTCCTTAATATTTTCACAGAACCTTGCTTTCTAGTAATTTGTGACACAGTTAACTGAAATTGCTTTAAACCAGTGCCAACTACAGTTGTTGGAGATGTGGAGCTGATAAGCACCTGAGTCTTTGAGTCATAATTTTATGGTGATTATGCAAGAGGAAGCAATGGATGTAGATTGACATTTTTATTGATTTTTAAGCTTAAGAAGCTAGATTATAATTTAATCAAATGATTAGATGATTGTGCAGTCTTTTTGATGGTGGAATTGAATACCTTGATAATTGTTAAATAGAATTCTTAGATGAATGTGCACCAGAATGACCTAATAATTGGCCAACTGAATATATTTTGATACTTGTGTAGATGAATGCCTTGGTGATAGAACTGAAAATACTGTTTGTGAGAATGAAGGCATTAATCTTGGTGTAAATGACCTTTGTAAATTGTCGGGATTTTGGCAATGATGTAGTTGAAAAAAAATAATGGATGAAATGAACATATTTCTGTTGACAAAACAGAAGACCTTGGTGATTTTATGAGTCAAAAAGGTGATGCTGATGGAAATGAAGGCCTTGTAAACTAAATATTGGCTTTCTCTGTGAATGAAATTTTTAAAAATAGACTAGTTGAATATGCTGATGATTATATAATTGAAAATTGATATATTTATTTCAATTTTGGAAGTGGTTACAGAGGAGATTTGCAACATGTGCTGATCTTTATCTTATGGGACTATATAACCCGGTGTTAGTTTAAAAGGTATATCTATCTTTCCAAAGTCTGATTTTAAAGAAATAAAATTTGTGTAGTAGTTTTCACAAAGTCAATTGGTGGTTTTGCTGTTAAAGCTTTTAAAACAGATGATAGAAGCTGAGCTGGGAGATGTACAATTAGAGGACGATTTGTTTCCTTGTGCAAAAAAGTCAGACAAATTGTCCATCCCCCAACCCATGTGTGTGATTGTGTGGTGTGTGTGTGTGTGTGTGTGTGTGTGTGTGTGTGTGTGTGTGTGTGTGTGTGATTAAAACTTGATGGATCCGGTTCTCTCCTTACACAATATGGATCAATTTCAAATTGCCAGGCTTGAAGCAACTCTATTTTATAACCCATTTTGCCACCCTTCAACTCCCCTTTGAACCAGTGAGGTGGTAATGGAAGCTAGTCTCTTTTAACATGTGCTTGATGTTGGCATTGCAGCCTTCTTTCCATGTCAAATTGACATGGGAAAAGGCTTTTTTCTGGTCACCAAGATCATATTTTGACAGATATAGGTAAATGTTTTCTACAACTATAGTTAAATTTTTCTTTATTTCATTAGACAGCAAGGTGGAAATTGAAGAGCTTGGTCCATACACTGAGAGATCTTACCAAAAGCAATTGGAATATGATTTCCTGAAATGTATCCATCAACTGGTATTGAAGCTTACCTTCTGCTTCACTGTAATAAAGTATGCTTCTTTCTGTCCTCAAGTTTGTTACTCTTTTTTGTAAGTTACAAGTATAATCTGTTCTTTATAACATTAAATGAAACACAGAGAGATTGGAAAAATAATTAGAATCTTGTATAATTGTAGTAGTAAAAACAGGAATATTGAGAGGTAATGCCTGTATTGAAATTGCTTGTATTTCACCCTTTTAACAAGTAGTAGCTTAAAGAAGTATACAGTTATGCTTCAGTAGTGTTACTTACACTCTTTAGTTTATAATTCCTTAGTTCAGAAGGATAATCATTCATAGGAATCCTTGTGAAGAATTTTAGTTAATTGGATTAAAAATTCTCATAAACCTTGAATCTTAAGCCTATTAGCCTCTTTGGATAGTTCCCCAAATATAACTCCTTTGTGTTTATTAAGATTACTTACTTGGATAGCTATGGTTTTTAATATATGATTTAAATAAATTAATTCATCCCCCATTGATCACTAATTAAGAAAATGCCTTATAATCAGATCATATGAGACATTTTCTCTATTGAAGCTCCTTCCTCTTTGATACCTCGTTTGTGTCAAATTGACATAAAACTAGGTAGTACAACTGAACTCTTGTGAACTTGACAGACAAACACATTACTTTTCAATTAGAACCTTTCCTTTTTCCATTATCTCAAAGATGGAATATTAACATTATAATAAAACACAATTTTAAAAGTCTCATGATCCTTACAGATTCAAGCACATTAATAATTTAGTCTCTTTAAAATATCCAATCTCTTCAAATAGACAACATCTATTTTTAAAGTACAAGGTATTTCAGTTGTGGGCCCCTGTAAAAATCAAAAGTAAGTTAAATTCTTTCTTCAGGAGGGAATAACCAGGGCACAGTAACAATCTGAACAGAATAAAAGTGAACTCCAACAGGTAAATAACCCCATGTCCAATTAATTATCTGGGATTCATTCATAATATTCTGGGATACTTCTAGGGACTTGGGTCACTTCTCTAATTCTGCTTTCTTCAGCAAACAGTCTCTCCTCTAGGCTCCTGCTGACTGCAGTCTATAGCTGATAAACTTCTTGGTAGTCATCCCATGATACTGGCATCTCCAAAACTGGTAGCGTTCCTTGGGGCAACAGGGCACCAATTTTGCCATAGTATCGCCTTGGCTCTATTCAGAGACTCCAGCCTTGCCACACAGAACCAAAGCTTAGCCACTCTTGATGACTCTTTGCCTTCAAAACCAGCACAACCTGATGCTTATACCACAAGTTCAGCTACCAGCACGAGGTAAAACCTTGGTCTTTTCTGGAACACAGCTTCTATGTGCTGACTCCCAGGAAAGACTTGCCAAAGATTTCACTTCAGCAATGCTGGTCTTCTCCTAATAACAATTAATTTCTCAGCTCTAGCTTTGCATCATCATGTATCCCAGCAAAAGAACAATTTCACCTGGTATCTTGTTTATCTTGTTTATCACTAATGATTCTTCAGCCACAGCTAATTAGAAACAGAAAATCTTTCTTTTTATGTGTGTGTGTGTGTGTGTGTGTGTGTGTGTGTGTGTGTGTGTGTGTGTGCGCATGTGTATGTTATACTCTTTCTTTATTGGATTTTTTTAAATTTACATTTCAAATGTTATTCTCTTTCCTTGTTTCCCGTCCATAAGCCCCCTATCCCACACCCTCCCTTCTTCTATAAGGGTGTTCCCCATCCCCAACTACCCTTCCTGCCTCCCCATTGTTTTCCCCACACTGGGTGGGGGCTCCAGCCTTGGCAGGACTAGGGGCTTCTCCTTCCATTGATGCCCAACAAGGCCATCCTCTGCTACATATGCAGCTGGCACAATTGGTCAGTTCATGTATAGATTTTGGGTAGTGGTTTAGTCCCTTGGAGCTCTGATTGGTTGGCATTGTTGTTCTTATGGGGTTGTAAGCCCCTTCAGCTCTTTCAATCCTTTATCTAATTCCTCCAACAGGTACCCTGTTCTCAGTTCAAAGGTTTGCTGCTAGCATTCACCTCTGTATTTGACATGCTCTGGCTGTGTCTCTCAGGAGACAGCTATTTCAGGCTCCTGTCAGCATGCACTTACTAGCTTTGGCAATATTATCTAGTTTTGGTTGCTGTATATAAATGGGCTGTATACCCAGGTGGGGCAGGCTCTGAATGACAATTTCTTCAGTCTCTGTTCCAAAATTTGTCTCCATATCTCCTCCTATGAATATTTTTGTTCCCTCTTTTAAGAAGGACTGAAGCATCTGCACTTTGGTTGTCCTTCTTGAGCTTCACGTGGTCTGTGGATTGTATCTTGGGTAATTTGAGCTTTTGGGCAAATATCCACTTATCAGTGAGTGCGTACCATGTGTGTTTTTCTGTGATTGGGTTACCTCTCTCAGGATGATATTTTCTAGTTCAATCCATTGTCTATGAATTACATGAAGTCATTATTTTTGACAGCTGAGTAGTACTCCACTGTGTAGATGTACCATATTTTCTGTATCCATTCCTGTGTTTAAGGGCATCTGGTTTCTTTCTAGCTTCTGGCTTTTATAAATAAGGCTGCTATGAACATAGTGGAGCATGTGTCTTGGTTGTATGTTCAGACTTGAGAGTTCCTCATGGTGGAATTTTCCTTTGATGAGTAGGAAGTGTCCTTCCCCATATCTTTTGATAAATTTTGGTTGAATGTTTATTCAATATTAAAATCGTTACTTCGGCCTTTTTCTTGGAACCATTTACTTTAAAAAAATTTCAGCCTTGTACTCTGAGTTAATGTATGTTTTTGTCACTAAGGTGTGTTTCCAGTAGGCAGCAAAATGCAGGGTCTTGTTTACATAGGTGGTTAGCCTATGTCTTTTAATTGGAGAATTGAGTTCATTGATGTTGAGAGATATTAAAGACCAGTGATAGTTTGTTCCTGTTATTTTTGTTGTTAGGATTGGTTTTATGTTTTTATGGTTCTCTTCTTTTGGGTTTTTGAGAGAATATTAATGTCTTGGTTTTCCTTAGGTATAGTTTCCCTCCTTGTATTGGAGTTTTTCTTCTATGATCTCTGTAGGGCTGGGTTAGTGGAAGAGATATTGTTTATTTTTTTTTCATGAAATGTCTTGATTTCTTTATCTAAGGTAATGAGAGTTTTGCTTGGTATAGTAGCCTTGGCTGATATATGTGTTCTCTTAGGGTCTCCATGACACCCATCCAAGATCTTCTGGTTTTACTCAGTTTCTGGCGAAAAGTCTGGTATATTTCTGACAGGTCTGCCTTTATATGTTACTTGGCCTTTTTCCCTTACTGCCTTTAATATTCTTTCTTTGTACTGTGTAATTAGTGTTTTGATTATTATGAGACAGGAGGAATTTCTTTTCTTGTCTCATCTATTTGTTGTCATATAGGTTCTTATATATTTACAGGCATCTCTTTCTTTAGGTCAGGGACATTTTCTGCTATGATTTTGTAGAAGTTTTCTGGCTCTTAGAATTAGGAATCATCATACTTCTATTCGTATTATTCTTAGGTTTGGTCTTTTCACTCTGTCTTTAATTTCCTGGATATTTTGGGTAAGGATCTTTTTGCAGTTTGAGTTTTCTTTGACAGTTGTGTCAATATCTTCTATGCATCAGATGATCCCCTGTATTCTGTTGGTGATGCTTATATCTATAACTCCTGACCTCTTTCCTGTGATTTCCATCTTCAGAGTTGCCTCCCGTTGTGATTTCTTTGTGGTTTCTGTTTCCCCTTTCAGATTCTGGACAGTTTTCCTTCACTTGTTTTATTGTGTTTTCCTTTCTTTCTTTCTTCTTTCTTTCTTCCTTTGGATGCCCCCCACATCTACAACACTAGATCTCCCCACTCCCCTGGAACCCCAATTCTCTCGACGGTTAGGTGCATCTTCTCTGACAGAGTCCAGACTTGGTAGTCCCCTGCTGTATATGTGTTGGGGGCATCATATCAGCTGGTTTATGCTGCCTGATTGGTGTCCCAGGTTTGTTGAGACTGCTGGTCTTCCTTTAGGGCCCCCTCCTCCTCAGTTTCTTCTAGTTTTTCCCTAATTCAACCACAGGGGTCAACAACCTCTGTCCATTAGTTGGGTTTAAATATCTGCATCTGACTCTTTCAGCTGCTTGTTGGGCCTTTTGGAGAACAGTCATGATAGGCCCCTTTTGTAAGCACACCATAGTATCAATAAAGGTGTCAAACCTTGGGGCCCACCCTTTACCAGGATCTCAATTTGGGCCTGTCACTGGACCTCCTTTTCCTCAGGCTCTTCTTCATTTTTGTCCCTGCAGTTAGGGATTTTTGTGTTTTCTCTTTAAGGCCTTCAAACCATTTACCTGTACTCTCTTGTATTTCTTTATGGGACTTATTTATCTCCTCCTGAAAGTCCTCTAGCATCTTCATGAGATGGGATTTTAGATCAGAATTTTGCTTTACAGGTGTGTTAGGGTATCTAAGGCTTTCTGTGGCAGTGAAACTGGGTTCTGATGGTGCCAGGTGGCATTGGTTTCTGGTACTTATATCCTTGTGCTTTGCCTTTCGCCATTTTGTTATTTGTGGTGTTAACTGGCTTTGCTGTCTCTAACTGCAGCCTGTGCCTCCTATGAGCCTGGATGTGTTGGACCTTCTGGCAGTCAAGCTGTCTCTGTGTGGGGGAGGTGGTCTGTAGCACTGGCTCTGCCCTAGGCAATGTATTGAGGCCAGGTATTGTGGCAGGGGTTGTGTCTCCCTTTTGAGCCTAGTTAGGATGAACCTCCTGGGAGTCAAGCTGTCTCTGGTTGTGGGTATGGGTGGATACTGGAGCACCTGATCTCCCCTGGAATGCAGTTGTAGAATGGAAAGATGATGTGTCTCTGGTAGAGTGGATAGGTCCTGCATCCGATGGGCCCCATGGGAGTCCCATTTAGGCCAGGTATTGGGGTGGGGGCTAAATTGTGAGCCTGGTTAAGACAGAGCTCCTGGGAGTCAAGCTGTCTCTGAGTATGGACATTGGAGCTGGTTGGCTATTCTTAGTAAGGAAAACATTTCACTTGGGCTGGCATACAGTTTCAGAGGTTTAGTCCATTATCCTCATGGTGGGAAGCTGACAGCATACAGACAGCCCTGGTGCTGGAGAAGGAAATAAAAGTTCTGTATCTCGATTGGCAGACAGCAGGAAGAAAGAGTAACAGTGGACCTGGCTTGAATATTTGAAACCTTAAAGCCCACTCCCAGTGGCACATTTCCTCCAAGAAGGTCACCCCAAATTCAATAAGGCCACACCTAATAGTACTGATCTCTATGAGATTATGGGGGCCAATTTTAGGCAAACCACCATATTCTACTCCCTTTTTCCCATAGACTTGTAGCCATATTATAAAGCAAAATACATTTAATCCAACTTCAAAAATACCCAAAGTCTCAACCCTCTTTAAAAAACCAAAATCTCTTCTGAGATTTATGCACTCTATTAACTAATACCATATAAAACAAAAATAAAAAAGTAGATCACATACGTTCATCATACAATCACAAGACATATACCATTCCCAAAAGGTGGAAAGGGAGCATAATGAGGAAACAATGGTCCCAAACAAGAGTGAAAACCAAACTGCATCTCTATATCTGATGTCAAAGTGCTCTTCAGATTTTCAACTCCTTTTAGCTTTGCTATCTGCAATATACTCCTCTCTGTTGTTTTGGTTCCACTCCCTGTTAGCAGCTTTCCTTGGCAGGTATACCATGATTCTGCTATCTCTAACATCTTGAGGTATCCAAAGCAATCCAGATTTCGCCTTCATAGTTTCACACAATTTCCTCTCTGGGCCTCATGGATGGACCTCCTAACATATGCCTCAACTTAGGACCTATCCATAACCTCTTTATAATTTCCTTGACTTTACAGCCAGAACCATGTGACTAAACCCATCAAATTTTGTTGCTTTCCATGGGTGGAGCATGGTCCCCCGTTTCAAACAAATTTTCACCACCTTCCTGTTTTTGATGGTTATTTTCACTACCTAAGTTTTGAACTTGCTCTGTATACCAGGCTGGTCTTGAACTCAGATATGCTTGCCTCTGACTCAAGAGAGCTGGGCTTAAAGACTTGCACCATCACACCCAGCCTGAATTTTTTCTTTAATTTCACAAGTTGGAAGCATAACTGACTGGAGTCTTGCCCTGAGAGCACAACATCCTTTATTGCATTTAACATCAGGCTTTTCTTTAACCTTTTGATCATCTTGAACACAGGGTTGAGTTGCATTCCACTTCCTGATGTCCCTTTTCTCCTCAAACTCTACATTTTGTCTTTTTTTCACTGCTCAGCTTGTTCGTTTTCATCATAGATCTGCATAAGAGTGAACACTCATAGCCACATGGCAGAATCAATACTAGGCTGTTTTGACATTTCCTCTGCAAACACAATGAATCCAAAACTCTTCAATTTAGCTTCAGGCAGACTTTTTGTGCAAGACCAAAAAGCAGATACATTCTTGTGAAAATATCAATGTCACTGTGGGAAAGGGAAATTCATTGATCATCTTTGCTTGCACCACTTCACAGAAACCCTGTGGAGTAGAACATTTGTTTTCTCAATCCTGGCCTTTGGGTTTGGGTGGTTTTGCCGGTTTGTGTATTGGAAGGCTTTGGTTGTGAATTTGGAATTTGGGGCTACTGTTCAGTATAGCCCAACCTAGAAATTTAAATATGCTAGGCACAGAGTTATGCTTAAGCCCCTACCAGATTATTTTTTTTAAATCTACATTGTATGGTAGATTATTGGTAAATTTGGTAGCTCAACAATTAAACCATCCTCCCCCAATTAAATGAGGATCCTTTAGGAATCAAAGACTTGAAAAGGCTGTTGTATGCACATTATCAGGATACCCAAATGAAAGGAGCAGCCTGAGAACCCTGTTTGCTTCCTCTCTTATCAACATAACTTTTTGTGAAATTAAAGAAAAGATTCAGGCAAAATGTTTCTTTTCTTCTTAAAAATTTATTATCACATATCTTCATATATATACACACATACATATATGTTTATACCATGGGTAGGAGCCACACATGTATTGTTGCAGTGTTTGTTTAGAAGTCAGAGGGAAAAAGAAAGAAGTCAGAAGACAACTTTGTGTAGTCAGTTCACTTGTTCCATTTTTACATGGATTTTAGGGATTGAACACATGTTGTCAAACTTTGCAACTAATGATTTTATCATTGAAATGTCAATGGTCTCTTCTTTTGAGACATGGTCTCAGGTATCCAAGGCTGGCCTGTAATATACTTTGTAGACAAGCACGACCTTAAAATCCTGATCTTCCTGCCTCCACTTCCAGAGTGCTGAAACCAAAGGTTTATACTACCTAACTTGACTAAATTTCTTTAAATGTTCAGATTTTAAATATTAATATCATAATCCAAGTTCTATGGCAAGTAATGTAATGAAAATACTTTCAGAAACACTAGGATCCTAATTTGACGAATAAACATAAAAAGCTAAAACAAAAACACCACGGCATGTTTTCAAAATATTCTATCCTGAATTCTTTCTGCAAGATGTTTCTTTTACCTATGAGATTACCCAGTTAAAACTCCAACAGATTTTGTTACTTACAAATTTGTTAATGCTGAAAGTTTACTCTCATCTCATGAATCAGTAATGTTTTTAATGGGACATAGATCAATGAATCCAGACAATGCTTTCACGTGAAATAGTGAAAAATTAGCAAAATAACACTGGTAGAATTGCTTTAACACAAGGTTGTCACAAAATTTCAATATGCACATAAATACATTATTTGTGTATCACAATAAAGCAAGATAAATAGAGTTATAACTCTATTTGGTACAGACTTGGACACAAGTAAAATGTTCATGTCCATGTTTTAGCTTTTATGCTAAAAGACCATGAACATACTATACAACACAGTATTATGTTTTCATAATGAGATGTTAGTATTATATATTCAAAAACAAACAGTTGCTACAACAAAGAAACAAAAATCGTATGGCGTGGTAAAAAATTTCAAAGTATTCTTTTTTTCTTTTATTGGATATTTTATGTATTTATATTTCTTTTTTTTCTTTTTTTTCTTTTTTTTTATGTATTTATATTTCAAATGTTATCCTCTTTCCGGATTTCACCTCCAGAAACTCACTATCTGCTCCCTGCTCCCCTGCTTCTATGAAGGTTCTCTCCCACCTTCCCGCCCTGACATTCCCTTACACTGGGGCATCAAGCCTTCACAGGACCAAGGGCCTCTCCTCCCACTGATGCCCAGCAAGGCAATTCTCGGCTGGCTACATATGTAGATGAAGGTATAGGTCCACCCCTGTGTACAATTTGGATGGTGGTTTAGTCCATGGGAAGTCTTGGGGTTTTGCTTGGTTGATATTGTTGTTCTTCTTATGGGGTTGAAAACCCCTTCAGCTCCCTCAGTCCTTTCTCTAACTCCTCCATTGTGTACCCATTTTCAGTTAAATGGTTGGCTGCAATAAAAAGACATAGACTAACATACTGGATAGGTAAACAGGACCCAGCATTTTGCTATATCCATGAAACACACTTCATTGACAAAGACAGACACTACCTCAGAGTAAAAGGCTGGAAAAATGTTTCCAAGCAAATGGTCCAAAGAAACAAGCTGGAGTAACCATTCTAATATCCAGTAAAATCAACTTTCAACCAAAAGTTGTCAAAAAAGATAAGGAAAGACACTTCATACTCGCCAAAGGAAAAATCTACTAATATGAATTGTCAATTCTGAATATCTACCCTCAAATGCAAGGGTACCCATAATCATAAAGGAAACTTTACTAAAATTCAAAGCACACATTGCACCTCACACAATAATAGTGGGAGACTTTAACACCCCACTCTGAGCAATGGAAAGATGAGGGAAACAAACTAAACAGAGATACAGTGAAACTAACAGAAGTTATTAACCAAATGGATTTAACAAATATCTATAAAACATTTCATCCTAAAACAAAAGAATATACCTTCTTCTCAGCAGCTCATGGTACCTTCTCCAAAATTGACCATATGATTGGTCACAAAACAGGCATCACCAGGTACAAGAAGATTGAAATAATCTCCCGCTTCCTATCAGATCATCACGGACTAAGGCTGGTCTTCAATAACAACAAAATTGACAGAAAGCCCACATACTCATGGAAACTGAATAACACTCTATTCAATGATAACTTTGTCAAGGGAGGAATAAAGAAATTAAAAGACTTTTTAGTAATTAATAAAAATGAAGGTACAACATACCTTAATTTTTCCAAATTTATGGTACACTTATAGCTCTTAGTGCCTGCAGAAAGAAGCTGGAGAGAGCATACATTAGCAGCTTGACAGCACACCTGAAAGCTCTAGAATACATAGAAGTGAATACACCCAAGAAGAGTAGATGGCAGGGATTAATCAAATTCGGGACTGAAATCAAGAAAGTAGAAACATAAAAAAAATAATACAAAGAATCAACAAAACCAGGAGCTGGTTCTTGGAGAAAATCAATAAGATAGATAAACCCTTATCCAAACTCAAAAGGGGACACAGAGACAATGTCCAAATTATCAAAATCAGGAATGAAAAGGGAGGTGTAACAATGGAAACAGGATATTTAAAAAATAATCAGATCCTACTACAAATGTCTATACAGAACATAACTGGAAAACCTGGATGGAATGGATGATTTCCTAGACAGATACAAAGTACCAAAGTTAAACCAGGATAGATAAAGGACCTAAAGAACCCCTTACCCCCAAGGGTACAGAGCAGTCATTAGAAGTCTTCTAACCAAAAAAGCCCACAATCAGAAGGGTTTAGTTCAGAATTCTATCAGTCCTTCAATGAAGGCCTAATACAAATACTCTTCAAACTATTCCACAAAATAGAAACAGAAGGAACACTACCCAATTCGTTCTTTGAAGCCACAATAATACTTATGCCTAAACCACACAAAGACCCTACAAGATATTTAGACAAATTTCCCTTATGAATATCAATTCATAGAGTGTTGAGGTAGGTGTGGGTGGGTAGGAGGATGAGCATCTTCCTAGAAGCAAGAGGAGGGAGTGTGGGATGGGAGAGCAGGGAAAGGGGATAACATTTGAAATTTAAATATATAAACTATCGAATAAAAAACAGAAGTACTTTAACATAACAAAAATTAAAAAAATCTGAAAAATTACTCAATAAAATTCTCACAAACCGAATCCAAGAACACATAAAAACAATCATTCACCACAATCAAGTAGACTTCATCCCAGGAAGGAAGGGATGGTTCAATAAATGGAAATCCATCAACATAATCCATTATATAAACAAACTCAAAAGAAAAAAACACATGATCATCTCATTAGCTGCTGAGAAAGCATTTGACAAAATGCAACACCCCTTTATGATAAGTCTTTAAAAGTCAGAATTTAAGGCCCATACCTAAATATAGTAAAAGCAATATACAGCAAACCATTAGCCAACTTCTAAACAACAGCTAAATGAGAAAGTTGAAACAATCTCACTAAAATCAGGGACTAGACAAGGCTGCCCACTCTCTCCCTACCTATTCTGTATAGTACTAGAAGGCCCAGCCACAGCAATTAGACAACAAAAGGCGTTCAAAGGGATACGAATTAGAAAGGAAGAGGTCAGCCTGTTTGACCTTTGAGTTGAGAAAGGTTACTTATTTGTTTGAGTTAATTTTATACCCAGCCACTTGGCTGAAGTTGTTTACCAGGTTTAGTAGTTCTCTGTGGAACTTTTGGTGTCTTTTAAGTATACTATCATATCATCTGCAAATAGTGATATTTCGACTTCTTCCTTCCTTTAGTTTTGTAATGTAATTCCTGATCTTTCCAGGAGTTTTATCATGAACAGGTGTTGGAATTTTGTCAAATGCTTTTCCAGCATCTAATGAAATGATCATGTGGTTTTGTTCTTTCAGTTTGTTTATATAATGGATCACGTTGATGGTTTTCCGTATATTAAACCATCCCTGCATGCCTGCGATGAAGCCTACTTGATCATGATGGATGATCATTTTGATCTGTTGGATTCATTTTGCAAGAATTTTATTGAATATTTTTGCATCAGTATTCATAAGGGAAATTGGACTGAAGTTCTCTTTCTTTGTTGGGTCTTTGTGTGGTTTAGGTATAAGAGTAATTGTGGCTTCATAGAAGGAATTTGGTAGTGCTCCATCTGTTTCAATTTTGTGGAATAGTTTGGATAATATTGGTATGAGGTCTTCTATGAAGGTCGGATAGAATTCTGCACTAAACCCGTCTGGACCTGGGCTCTTTTTGGTTGGGAGACCTTTAATGACTGCTTCTATTTCCTTAGGAGTTATGGGGTTGTTTAACTGGTTTATCTGTTCCTGAGTTAACTTCGGTACCTGGTATCTGTCTAGGAAATTGTCCATTTCCTGTAGATTTTCAAGTTTTGTTGCATATAGGCTTTTATAGTAAGATCTGATGATTTTTTTTAAATTTCTTCAGATTCTGTCATTATGTCTCCCTTTTCATTTCTGATTTTGTTAATTTAGACACACTCTCTGTGACCTCTGGTTAGTCTGGCTAAAGGTTTATGTAGCTTGTTGATTTTCTCAAAGATCCAGGTCCTGGTTTTATTGATTCTTTGTATAGTCCTTTTTGTTTCTACTTGGTTGATTTCAGCCCTGAGTTTGATTATTTCCTCCCTTCTACTCCTCTTGGGTGTGTTTGCTTCTTTTTGTTCTAGAGATTTTAGGTGTGCTGTCAAGCTGCTGATATATGCCCTCTCCTGTTTCTTTCTGCAGGCACTCAGAGCTATGAGTTTTCCTCTTAGCACACTTTCATTGTGTCCCATAAGTTTGGGTATGTAGTGCCTCCATTTGCATGAAATTCTAAAAAGTCTTTAATTTCTTTATTTCTTCCTTCACCATGTTATCATTGAGCATTTTTTAACTTCCATGTATATGTGTGCTTTCTGTCGTTTTTGTTGTTATTGAAGACCAGCCATAGTCTGTGGTGATGTGATAGGATGCATGGGATTATTTCAATCTCTTTGTATCTGTTGAGGCCTATTTTGTGACCGATTATACAGACACTTCTGGAGAAGGTACTGAGAGGTGCTGAGAAGAAGATATATTATTTTGCTTTAGGGTGAAATGTTCTGCAAATATCTTTTAAGTCCATTATTTCATAACTTTTGTTAATTTCTCTATATCTCTGTTTAATTTCTGTTTCCATGATCTGTCCATTGATGCGAGTGGGGTGTTGAAATCTCCTACTATTATTGTGTGAGCTGCAATGTGTACTTTGAGCTTTAGTAAGGTTTCTTTTATGAATGTTGGTGCCCTTGTATTTGGAACATAGATATTTAGGATTGAGAGTTCGTCTTGGTGGATTTTTCCTTTGGTGAATATGAAGTATCTTTCCTTATCTTTTTTGATAACTTTTGGTTGAAAGTCGATTTTATTCAATATTAGAATGGATACTCCAGCTTGTTTCCTTGGACCACTTGGTTGGAAAGTTTTTTCCAGCCTTTTACTCTCAAGTAGTGTCTGTCTTTTTCTCTGACATGTTTCCTGCATGCAGCAAAATGCTGGGTCCAGTCTGTTAGTCTATGTCTTTTTATTGGGCAGTTGTGTCCATTCATGTTAAGAGATGTTAAGGAATAGTGATTGTTGCTTCCTGTTATTTTTGTTGTTAGAGGTGGAATTCTGTTTGTGTGCCTCTTTGCTTTTGGTTTTGTTGCAAGAAGATTTCTTTCTTGCTTTTTCTAGGTTGTAGTTTCCCTCCTTGTGTTGGAGTTTTTCATCTATTATCTTTGTAGGACTGGATTTGTAGAAAGACATTGTGTAAATTTGGTTTTGTCATGAAATATCTTGGTTTCTCCATTTATGTTAATTGAGGTTTGCCTAGGCTGGTATTTGTGTTCTTTTAGGGTCTGTATGACATCTGTCCAGGATCTTCTGGCCTTCATAGTTTCTGGCGAGAAGTCTGGTATAATTCTGATAGGTCTGCCTTTATATGTTACTTGACCTTTTTCCCTTACTGCTTTTAATATTCTTTATTTTGTGCATTTGGTGTTCTGACTATTATGTGACGGGAGGTGTTTCTTTTCTGGTCCAATCTATTTGGAGTTCTGTAGTCTTCTTGTATGCCTATGGGCATCTCTTTCTTTAGGTTAGGGGAATTTTCTTCTATGATTTTGTTGAAGATATTTACTGGCCTTTTAAGTTGTCAGTTTTTACTCTCTTCTATACCTATTATCCTTTTCATTGTGTCCTGGATTTCCTGGATATTTAGTGCTAAGTGCTTTTGGCACTTTACCTTAGCTTTGATGGTTTTTCGATGTTTTCTAATGTATCTTCTGCCTGATATTCTCCCTTCTCTCTCTTGTATTTTGTTTGTGATGCTTGCATCTATGACGCCTGACCTCTCTTCCCTGGGTTTTCTATATCCAGGGTTTTCTCCCTTTGTACTTCCTTTATTGTTTCTATTTTCATTTTTAAATCCTGGATAGCTTTGTCCATTTCCTTCACCAGTTTGGTTGTTTGTTCCTATAATTCTTTAAGGGCTTTGTGATGGTTTGCATATGCTTGGCCCAGGGAGTGGCACTATTAGAACTTATCACCTTGTTGAAGGAAGTGTGTCACTGTGGGGGTGAGCTTGGAAAACCTACTCCTAGCTGCCTGAGGATGCTCAGTCTCTTCCTGGTTTCCTTTGGATGAAGATGTAGAACTCAACTCCTCCTGCACCATGCTTGCCTGGATGCTGCCATTCTCCTGCTTTGAAGATAATGGACTGAACCTCTGAACCTGTAAGTCAGCCCCATTAACTGTCCTTTATAAAACTTACATTGGTCATGGTGTCTATTAACAGCAATTAAACCCTAAGACAGGATTCTTTAAGAGATTTTTGTGTTTCCTCTTTAAGGGCTTCTATTTATTTACTTGTGTTGTTCTTTATTTCTTGAAGGGAGTTATTTATGTCCTTTTTAAAGCCCTCCATCGTCGTCGTCGTCGTCGTCGTCGTCGTCGTCGTCGTCAAATATGATTTTAAATCCAGGTCTTGCTTTTCCTGTGTGTTTGTATATCCAATAATTGCTTTGATGGGAGAACTGGACTCTGATGATGCCAAGTAGTCTTGGTTTCTGTTGCTTGGGTTCCTACACTTGCCTCTCACCATCAGGTTGTCTTTGGTGTTGGCTTATCTTGCTGTTTCTGACAGTGGCTTGACCCTCCTGTAGGCCTGTGTGTCACACTCATGTAGATCTGTTTTCTTTCAGTTAGATCTGGGAAAAGAGAGCTCTGCTCTCAGATGTATAGTTGCTCCTGGCAACTGGCTTTTCACTCTTGGCATAGGCAGCAACCCAAAGGGTCCTGCCCCTGACTGCTCCTAGGTCCCTGTGCCCAGAGGGCACAGAAGGCACTAAGTGATTTCCTCTTTGGTCAGGAATGTGGGCAGAAATTAGTTGTCTCCTCTGAGTTCTCCGAAGTGTCCAAAATTCTGAGGGTCCACCTCTCTCCCTCATGGGATTTGGGTGCAGGGAGCTATGGTACAGTTTCAGTTCAGTTCCAGGCAGAGCCAGGAACTGGAAGTGTTCTATCCCAGAGGACTTCTGCCTTTGTGTGTCCTGGGCCACCAGGAAGGATGCATGGAGCAGAAAATTTGGTCTTATCTCTGCTCTCAGGTGTGTAGGCGCTCTTGGTGACTGGCTTTAAGCTCTCAGCCCAAGCAGAAACCCAAAGGGCCCTACCCAAGTCTGCTGCTAGGTCCCTGTGCCCAGGGGGCACAGATAGCACTAGTTGATTTTCTCTTGGGTCAGGAATGTGGGCAGAAATTAGTTGTCTCCTCTGGGGGTCTCAGGAGTGTCCACAATTCTGAGGGTCCAGCACTAGCCCCCAGGGGATTTGGGTGCAGGGAGCTATGGTACCAGTTCAGTTCAGTTCAGGGCGAAGGCAGAAACGAGCTGGTTCCTGCAGCTGACTGCTCCTATATTCCTGTATCCAGAGGCATTATGCAGTTTCCTCTTGGGCCAGGAATGTGGGCAGAACTGGGCAGAAGTGGGCCAAAGTAGGCAGAAATGGCAGTCTGTCCTGAGGTCTCAGGATTGTCTGCACTTCTGGGAGTTCATCTCTCTCCCTCACATGATTTGGGTACAGGAAGCTGTGGGATCTGTTCAGTTCAGTTCTGGGCACACCCAGAAACAAGAAGTGTCCTGTCTCTGAGGACTTCTGCCTGTGTGTGTCCTGGGCTCACCAGGCAGGTCACTTGGAGCAGAAAAGTTGGTTTTACCTCTGCTCTCAGGTGTGTAGGTGCTCTTGGCGATTTGGCTTTCAGCTCTCAGTGCAGGCAGAAACTCCAGTGCTTCTGACCCTGACTGCTACTAGGTCCCTGTGCCCAGGGGGCATAGATGGCACTAGGCGATTTCCTCTTGGATCAGGAATGTGGACAGAAAGTATTTGTCTCCTCTGGGTTCTCAGGAGTGTCCACACTTCTTGCTGAGACATTTCTTAAACACGACAATTTGCTTTTTTTGTTGGGCTACAGAAGTGCCTTCAGGTTGTTTCTTTAATTAGATCTAAGCCTGTGATAAATATTAGTCCTGTTACAACAACTGTTTATGTTTGAAGGAAAGTTGCCGCCATATACAATGATGATGCCGCTGATATTCTCACTTTCACCATTTTCCATGTAGTAAAGAGAACTCCTTAGATGAGTATGAAGACAGTCTCCAGTCTGCTTTATTGCATTTCCAATGCTAGTGTCCTGTGCTATATCTTAGAATTGCTTTCTTATCCTTGTTAGGTTCTAGTGCCAGTTTCTTCTAAATGGAGGTATTTATTTTTGCTCTGCTTCTTTTGTGGTGAATGTGGGCACTTTACTCAATCCTATCACCAACTACTTTATCCAGAAAACAAAATTTGCTTTGTTTACAGTTTTGGTGACTGAAAGTCCAAACAACACAACAATGGTTCTGATGAGCCCTTCCAGCTGTAGCCCTTCTTTGCAATTTTCATTATGACAATAGTAGAGACAAATGGCAAGACAGAATCAGATGGCAAGACAGGAAGCCAGCATCACCACAGGGAGAGGCTAGTCTTGTTCTTTTTATAATAATACTTATTAAAGTAAAATTAACTCATTTTTAAGACCTTTATTATTTGCTTTTTTGGGAAATGGGTTCTGTCTTTTAAAGGTCTTAGAATTTTTTTTAAATCATCCCACTTGGGACTAAATACTTAATACATGGAAACTCAGGAGATGAAACATATTCAAGTGAGAGCACACCTGTTGAACATGAGTAATGTAGACTTGTTAGAAGGTTGTGGTCATAACCCAGCAATGGTGACAATTTTTGTGCTAGGGTAGTAATATTGATAGATGTGGCAAGAAGTGGTTCTATTCAAGATATATTTTGAAGAGAAGAGTAGGTTTGAAGCAAAGGATGTGGAAGAAAATGAAAAGCAATTCTAGGCAGGGTCTAAAGTTCTGGAAACAACTTGTAATATTATATATAGAGGAGATTACAAACTGGGCTGAATGAGAAACACTTAGAAGAGGGCACAGAGAATAAGCATCTCCCAACTTATAAGAAAAAAGAATGTACACTTGGAAATAATGGATAATGAATTATATAACAAGACAGAAATGTCAAATTTAAAAGTATTAAATAACATAAAATAACAAAGATGTATTGTGTTATGTTGTTTTTAATGGGGTAAAATCATCATTTAAAAACCTAAGGCGATGTATTTGAAACAACAATGATGCATTGTTAACTAATGCAGTTAGTTACATGGGGACTCAGATTCTACTGGGAGAGATGACAAAATCAATTAAATAAATCAATATATAATTACAAATGTTCCAAAGTGCCATGAATAAAATTAGGGCTGGTAAATGCCTAGGTGTTTTGAAGGGAATATGTTATCTGCCAAGGAAACCCTTTGTATGGATGTTATATTTGAAGTGAATCTTAATGAGTCAGAGATGTCTAAGAGGAAGTGACTATATAGATGAAAGTAAATGCTTACATAACAATGAAGGAAAGCTCCAGTAACAAAATTCATATCTGACCAGTAGAATTCAGATACAAATATTTTAAAAATAAATGACAATAGTCATCAGAAATAACCTATAATAAATGTCTGAGATAATTGTTAAAGTAAATTAACAAAAAGATGAATACATTTATAAAAGAACTATAATAAGTAAGGACTTACCAAGGATAGAGTGATTCCAAATAAACCAACTGAATTGTGCTGTCTATTAGATAGGTGGGTATGTTGATTACTTGTTATCACAGTTCTTGGAAGGCAGTGGGAGATGAATGCTTACAGCCCAAGGCTACTCTGTGCTACATAGGAAGTTCCAGACTATCTGGGACTGAAGAGAGACCTTATCTTAAAAAAAAATATTAAACTCTTCTGTCTGACACCAAGTAATGCAGTTTCATTTTATATAGCACTTTAGTAGTTTGGCTATTGTTATACACTGAATTCTTTCTATTTTTTGAAACATATATGCTTAACTACTAGTCTTCAGTATAGTGTCATAATGGTAGGGATGGATTCTGCAACATAATTAAGGCACAAAGGTTGACTCCTCATAAACATGATTGGTGGCCTTTATAAAGTCTGACTCTTTTTTTGTACAAAGAAAGGGGTGAATGAAAAACAGGAAACAGGTCATCTCATGACCTGATTTCTCAGCATCTCAATTGTTTGTCCACACTCTAGAACTACAAGAAATGCATTTTTGTAGTTACCAGTCTACTCAGTCCATTTTATATTTTTATAACACCTAAACTATTTGCTATTCCAGCCCCTAAAGGAATAAAAATACCACTGGAAGACTGGATAGAATCAACTAACCTGGACTCTTGCGTCTCTTAGAGACTGAACTACCAAGCAAAGAGAGCACAGGCTGGACCCAGGCTTCCCCACACATATGTAGCAGATGGGAAGCTTGGCCTTTATGTGGGTCCTGAACAACTGGAGTGGAGGCTATTCCAAAAGCTGTTGCCTATGTGTTGTATGTTCTAGTTGGGCTGCCTTGTTTAGCCTCAATGGGAGAGGAGGCACCTAGCCTCATAGAGATTTGAAGTGCCAGGGTGAGGAGATACCAAGGGGGCCACACCTACTTGGAGGCCCAGGGGAGGGGAAATGGGGGAAGGATTGTGGGAGGAGTACCAGAATAGGGGACAGTGATAGGATGTAAAGTGAATAAATAAAAAAAAATAAAATAATTGTTAAAAAAATTCAATACACAGTTATGAAGGCAGTGCTCATAGTTTGACTGGTATCTACCTCACACACTTTAATGACATAAGTTTATCACATAGGCTTATTATATTTACATTTTTCATTGAAATCATATCTTTCGTACTTCACTTATTTATATATATTTAAGTTAAAATAACACTACATAACTTTTCTCCATTTTTTTTTACTACTAGCTCCTCCCAGGTCACTTCCCACAAACTCTTTCTATGTCTTCTCTACTTTCAAATTGATAGTTTCTTTATTTGGCTATTATTTTACATATAAACACACATATGCACAAGTATTAGATATATAACAAATATTAAGATATAAACAAGCTAAGTTTGTTTTTGTTGTTTATTTGGATATTTGTTCAGTACTGACGAGTTTTACTAGACAGCCAATTAGGAGACTCAACCCTGAGAGAGGCCTTTTCCCACTCTCAGTAGTCATCAGTTGCCTATAGTTTCTTGTCCAAGAAAGAGTGTGACTTCACAAGATTTTTCCCTTTTTATGTATCATGTTTATTGATATTACCGTCGTTCAGATTTTCTTTAGGCAGCTATTTCTATGAGAGATTATTTCACAATAGACTTCCTGGTATACTGACTCTTAGACTATTTCAGCCCACTATTCTGAGATACTCCCTGAGCCAAATATAGATGTGTACATATTGGAGTTGGGCTCCCAATCATCACTTCATCTCTTCTTTGTGTCCAGTTGTGGTTTTCTGTATTGTCACCATTTGCTGTAAAGCTTCTCTAATGAGTGGTGGTTGCTACATTTATCTGTAGGTGTAAGGACAAGACTTAGAATGTAGTTAAGAGGAACAAATAATGTTCAATTTGGTATATTTGAATGGGCTTCAGAGTTTGATAATATTTCTGTTTCATTTTACGTGGAATAGTTTGGGGGAGTATTGATATTACCTTTTCAGAAACTCTGTAGAATTCTCTGTAATTATAAATATCTGACCCTAGGACTTTTTGGTTGGAATTTTTAATGACTGCTTCCTATTTTTTACAGGATATAGGACTGTTTAAATAGTTCACTGATGTTAATATAACTTTGTTAAGTGTTATCTGTCTATAAAATCATCCTTTCCATTGAGATTTTCCAATTTTGTGGAGTGTAGACTTTTGAAGAAAGATCTAATGATTCTTTGAATGTCCTCAGTGTCTGTTGTTTGACTCCCTCTTCATTTCTGATTTTGTTTATTTGGATACTGTCTCATTGCCTTTTAGTTAGCTTTGTCTATCTTGTTGATTTTGCAAAGGAACCAGCTTTTGGTTTCATTGATTCTTTGTGTAGTTCTCTTTGTTTCTAATTGACTGGTTTCAGGTCTGAGTATGATTATTACCAGTTTCTATTCCTCTGGGGGCTCTGGTTACTTCTCCTTTATATAGAGCTTTCAGGTATACCTTTAAATTACTAGTATCAGAATTCTTTATTTCGTAATTTCTTTACGAAGGCACTTGGTGCCATGAACTTTCCTCTTAGCATAGCTTTGTGTCCCATAAATTTTGGTATGTTGTGCCTTCATTTTCATTGGATTCTAAAAGTCTTTAATTTATTTTTCTTTCTTCTTTGATATAGTAATCATTTAGTAGAGAGTTGTTATGTTTCTATGAGTTTGTATACCTTCTGCTATTTCTGTTGTTGTTGAAGTCCAGCTTTAGTCCGTGGTATTCTGATAGGATACAGTGAGTTATTTTATTTTTCTTGTATCTGTTGAGGCTTGCTTTGTGACAGACTATATGGTCAATTTGGGAGAATGTTCTGTTAAATGCTGAGAAGAAGGTGCATTCTTCAGTGTTTTGGTGAAAGGTTCTGTAGCCTCTGTTAGGTTCATTTGATTTATAACCTTGATTAGTTTTCTTATTTCTCTGTTTAGTTTCTGTCTCAATGACCTGTCCATTGGTGAGAGTGGTGTCTTGATGTCTCCCAGTATTAATGTGTGGGGTTCGATGTGTGGTTTAAGCGTTAGTATGAATGTGTGACCCTTGCATTTGGGGCATATATGTTCAGAATTGAGTTATCATCTTGGTGGATTTATCCTTTCATAAGTATGAAGTATTCAACCCATTCTTTTGAATAATTTTGGTTGAAAGTCCATTTTATTAGATATTAGAATGGCTACTCCAACTTGTTTCTTGGATCTGTTTGCTTTTTTCCAGCCCTTTACTTGGAGGTCATGTCTATGTTTGTTGCTGAGTTGTGCTTCTTACATGCAGCAGAAAGATCTATTTGCATCCATTTGGTTAGCCTCTGTGTTTTTCTTGGGGAATCGAGGCCATTGATGTTGAGAGATATTGATGATCAGTGATTCTATTTTCCCTGTTATTTTAATATTGGTGGTGTCAGTGTGTGTGTGTGTGTGTGTGTGTGTGTGTGTGTGTGTTCCTCTTATTTTGTTTTTGCTCCCGTGGAATGATTTCCTGTGTTTTCTTTTTTTGTTGTTATCCTCCTTAGGTTGAAGTTTTTCTGTCAAGTATTTTTTGGGAGGGCTGGAGTATATGGATAGATATTGTTTAAATTTGGTTTTGTCTTGGCATATCTTTTTTTGTCCAGCTATGGTAATTGAGAGTTTTGCTGGGTATAATCATCCAGGTTGGCATCTGTGGTTTCGTAGAGGCTGTAAGACATCTGTCCAGGCCTTCTACCTTTTAGGGTCTCTTTTGTGTAGTTACATGTCATTCTGATAGGTCTGTCTTTTTATGTTCTTATTGCATATAATATTAAAAGCAACCCACTATGTCACCTAGCTACACTTCAGCTCTGGTAGTCTTGCTACCTCCATGGCTAACCACATGTTGTATCTACCCAACTATTCTCTGGCCCTGGCAGTCTCACTGCCTTCAAGGCTAACACCATGCAGCATCCACCCAACTTCTCACCATTCACTTGCTCCAGAACCTGCTCATATTCCCAGTTATCTAACTCCTGTGGCTGGCTGCTGCCAAACTGATAAGCAATCCCAAATTTCGGCAGCTAGTTGGGGGTACACTCTTGCAAACCCACACTCCACCACCATTACCTTTTCCTGGAGCTCAGTTGAATTGCTGTGAAATGAAAAATACCAGATAATCTTAGTTTAGAATCAACACATAACACAATCAGTGGGCACGGAATCTATCATCCTAAATTCACCAACTATTCTATGTTAGAAATCTTCAGGTGGTGGATCCTGATGGATTCCACCACCGTAACTATCAGTCCCAGGCCTACATCTTGTTTGCTTTGCTCCCGCTCTCCAAAAGTAAGTCCCTTCCTCCTGCCTTCCCTCTTCTTCTCTCAGACCAGAAAACCCATCTCCTTCCCACCCAGCAATTGACTTCAACTTGTCTTTTTTTTTTTATTAACTGAATGTTTCTTATATACATTTCGGAAGTGTTATTCCCTGGCCTCCGGGCAAACATCCCTTCCCCTCCCCTTCCTTATGGATGTTCCTTCCTACCCTCCCCCCATTGCCGCCCCCCCCCAACAATCTAGTTCCACTGGGGGTTCAGTCTTAGCAGGACTCAGGGCTTCCCTTCCACTGGTGCTCTTACATTAGGATATTCATTGTTGTTATGAGGTCAGAGTCCAGGGTCAGTCCATGTATAGTCTTTAGGTAGGGGCTTAGTCCCTGGAAGCTCTGGTTGCTTGGCATTGTTGTACATATGGGGTCTAGAGCCCCTTCAAGCTCTTCCAGTCCTTTCTCTGATTCCTTCAAAGAGGGTCCCATTCTCAGTTCAGTGGTTTGCTGTTGGCATTCGCCTCCTGTATTTTGCTTTTTTCGTATTCTGGCTGTGTCTCTCAGGAGCCGACTACACTTCTGCACTTCTTTTGCTTCATCCATCTTGTCTAATTGGGTGGCATGTATGGGCCACATGTGGGCAGGCTTGAATGGGTGTTCCTTCAGTCTCTGTTTTAATCTTTTGCCTTTCTTCCCTGCCAAGGTATTCTTGTTCCCTTTTTTAAAGAAGGAGTGAAGCATTCACATTTTGATCATCCGCCTTGGAGTTTCATTGTTCTAGGCATCTAGGGTAATTGCATTTGGCAATAGCCACTTATCTTAATGAGTGCATACCATGTATGTCTTTCTGTGATTGGGTTAGCTTCACTCAGGATGATATTTTCCAGTTCCAACCATTTGCCTGCACTAATTTCATAAAGTCATTGTTTTTTTGATAGCTGAGTAATATTCCATTGTGTAGATGTACCACATTTTCTGTATCCATTCCTCTGTTGAAGGGCATCTGGGTTCTTTCCAGCTTCTGGCTTTTATAAATAAGGCTGCGATGAACATAGTGGAGCACGTGTCTTTTTTATATGTTGGGGCATTTTTGGGTATATGCCCAAGAGAGGTATAGCTGGATCCTCAGGCAGTTTAATGTCCAATTTTCTGAGGAACCTCTCAACTTGTCTTTATTATTTAATCAATTAGGAGAAAATTCCACTACATGTTACCTGGTCTTCTCCCCTTGCAGCTTTTAATATTCTTTCCTTGTTGTATAAATTTTATGCTTTATTATGTGGCAGGAGGATATTCTTTTCCAATCGAATAAACTGCTTGTATGTTTATAGTCAACTCCTTCTTTAGGTTATGGAAATTTTCTTCTATGATTTTGTTGAAAACAGTTTCCCATTCTTAGAGCTGGTACTCTTCACTTTCTTCTATTCTTATTATCTGGTTAAATCTTTTCATATTATCCCAGATTTTCTGAATGTTTTATGTCAGGGATGTTTAGGTTTAACATTTTTGACTGATGTAATAATTTCCTCTATCATATCTTCTACTCTTGCGATTCTGTCCTCCATCTCTTGTATCCTGTTGGTGATGCTTGTCTCCATTGTTCCTGTTCTATTTCTCAGGTTTTCTATCTCCTTGATTCCCTCAGATTGTATTCTCTTTATTCCTTCTACTTCTATTTTCAGGTCTTGAACTGTTTTATTCATTTATTCCACCTGTTTAATTCTATTTCTCTATATTTCTTTAAGGGATCATTATTAGTTTCCTCTTAAATCGTCTCTACCTGTTTGTTTGTATTTTCCTGTATTGCTTTGATTCATTCATTTTCTCCTTAAAGGCCTCTATAATCTTTATAAATTTAAGGTCATTTTCTTGTATTTTAGTTGTGTTAGGATATCCAGGGCTTGTAGCTTTGTTCTGAAGGTACCATGTTGCCTTTTTGTGTTCTTACACTAACCTTTAGCCATCTGGTTGTCCCTGGATATTCCTGGTGTAGCAGGTATCAGAAAAGTAGGGACTGGATCTGGATGTTCCTTGTCTAGCAGGGGCCTCAGGTGCACGGCCTTGACTGATGTTCTTGGTATAGCAGACCTGGACATTCTTTGTTTAATGGGCCTGAATGTTCCTTGTTTAGCAGGCCTGATGGACTTGATGGAAGATTTCTGAAGGGTGGACAGACAATGGAATTCTTGGATACCCCACAGCTTTCTCAGGGCAGCTGAGTGATGGGGAGGGAATGGGGGGAGATAAGATCTAACCTGGTTGTGCCTAATTTGGCAGGCCTGTTCAGCAGGCCTGATGGAGGCCAGCAGAGTAGTGGTCAGACCTTAATTTTATGATTTTATTGACTGATTTTTTGTTCTTGACAACTTTGTATTGTACGAATATATTTTGGTTATTTTCCTTTCACTCTTACTTTACCTGCAGTGGATAGTAACCTTTCTTTCTTCCTACCAAGCTCGCCTTTCTTTCCCAGATTTTATGATGAGCTTTTTGTTTTGTGCCTCACTTTGTTTAATAAGGGGTACCTGATTGACCATAGGTTAGATACTGCCCACTGAAATCTGGTGAAGTTACCAGCACAGAACTGAAAGCAATGAATCCCTCCTCCTGAATTTATCAGTATTCAATAATTCAGCAGTGAGGGGTATGAGCCCCTGAGTACCTCCTCCCTCCATCCCTGACTGACAATATATACTTTCATGGGCAGACCCAGTGTATGTAATCACAGCAACTGCAAGTTCATAATTGCAATGTGTGTCTCAAGCCCAAGACACACATTTAGCAGGCCCTTTTATTTTCTAGTGCATGTATTTTTTTCCAAACCTCTCTTCTGCAGTGATCTCTTAGCCAATAGAGGATTTCTCACAGAGTACTTATCTCTTATTTTATTTTATCTTTGATTAGTGTTGGCATATCATTCCTCATCTTTTCAATTCTTATATTAATTTGTATGGTGCTAGGGATTGAACCCAGGGTTTCATACATGGTATGTGAGTATTATATATCCTGGATCTACACCTCCAAACCTCATTCCTTTACTTTTACATTTTACAAGAAAAAATTCATGTTAAACTTTACTTTTTTTAATTAATCATTTTATTTGTTTACATTTCAAATGATATCCCCCTTCCTGGTTACCCCTCCACAAACCCTGTATCCCATCCACCCTCTTCCCCCTGCCCTTTGCCTCTGTGAGGGTGCTCCTCTACCCACTCACGCATTCCCACCTCTAGCATCCCCCTACACTGGGTCATGGAGCCTCCAATAGGACCAAGGACCTCCCCTCCCATTGATGTCAGATAAGGCCATTCTCTGCTACATATATATTTAAAGCCATGGATCCCTCCATGTATACTCTTTGGTTGGTGGTCTATGGCACCTCTGGGTGGTCTGAGTAGTTGATATTGTTCTTCCTATGGGGTTGCAATCTTCTTCACATCCCTCAGTCCTTTCCCTAGCTCTTCCATTTGGGTCCCTGTTCTCAGTTTGATGGTTGGCTATGAGCATTCACCTCTGTATTTGTCCTGCTCTGGTAGAACCTCTCAGGGGACAGCTATATCAGGCTCCTGTCAACAAGCACTTCTTGGTATCAGCAATAGTGTCTGGGTTTGGTTTCTGCAGATGGGATGGATCCCTTGGTGGGGCAGTTTCTAGATGGCTTTTCCTTCAGTATCTGTTCCATCTTTTTTGTCCCTGTCTTTCCTTTGGATAGGAACATTTCTGACATACCACCTGGAATGTGCCTAATCTTATCTGATATAAGAATTTTTATAGGTATGATATATTTAGGTCATTTTTGTTCATTTGTTCATTCATCCAGTCTTTATCTTATAATTGGTGTGTTTGAGAATTGTCATTTAATGTGTTTTTGATAGTTAAATATATCAGTTTTTCTTCTTCCTGAATAAAAATTATAATTTATCGATAACTGGTAATAAACTCCCTTAACATGGAATTTGAAGAAAATTATTAGGGAAATTGTTTTAAATATTTTTTGATTGATACATTTTCCCTCTGGATCCTTTAAATATGTTTTATCTTTGATTTTCTTCAGTTTCAGATATGGTGTTTATAGGTACCAGGCAGACTTGTTTGCTAATATCTTGCTTGATATTTTTGTGAATGTCATTGACATATGGCTTGTGATATTTATTTGTGTAATGTGTTGATAATTATTGATTCAAGTATACTTATCTCTTCTAGTATGTTATACATACATTTTATCTTTTATACTCAGAGTTCTTAGATATTCTGTTCTGCTATTTTTGGATCTATCTTCTGTTTTCTTCTCTTTTTAAATTATATTGGTCTATATTCTAATTTACTGGTTATAGTAAAGCATTTTGTTTACAGTGATTATATTTGTAGAATTTTTGTTTCTACTTAACTTTAATCTCTCTCTGTCTCTGTCTCTGTCTCTGTCTCTGTCTCTGTGTGTGTGTGTGTGTGTGTGCATTTGTGCATACAAGCACAATGTGTACATTGTAATGTGTGGAGGTGAGAGGATAATTTTTGGCAGCCAGTTATATACTCCCATTGTAGATTCCAGGAATTAATTTTTTGATTAGCCTGCTTGTATGGCAAGTATCTTCACTTGCTGAGCCTCCTTGACAGCCCTTTTGCCCTTTTCTAAAATTTAAGATTTTTTTTTCTGCTAATGTTAGGTGAATGCCTTCTATTGATTTACTAGATCTACAACGTTTGACCTAACAAGCACAACCCCACCACCACACACACACACAACATACCTCACAAAAAACCAGAGTTAATATAGATCCACATTGTATGTCATTTTGTCAGATATTTATTCTAAGCAAGAGGTTACATCTGACTTTCATTTTCAGTGTTCACTGTGGCATTTATGTACGTTTCCAAAACAGAAAGGAAAGTTTTGAATGTGAAAGGCCAGTAAGGAAGCATTTTTAATAGTTCAGAGAAAAAGTCCTGCTGCTTTTTAAAGGGATTAGGATAAGACTATACATGGACTGACCCAGGGCTCCAACTGCATAGGTAGCAGTGAATAGCCTTGTTGGGGCACCAGTGGAAGGGGAAGTCCTTGGTCCTGCCAAGACTGAACCTCCAGTGAACGGGATTGTTGTTGGGGTAATTGAGGAGGATGGGGAGGGGAAGAGCCTTATAGAAGGAGAGGGGGAGTGGTTAGGGAGCTGATGGACAGGAAACTGGGAAAGGTAATAACATTTGAAATGTAAATAAGAAATACCCAAATTAATAAAGATGAAAAAAATGAAAGGGATTGGTATAATTGGCAAGGGAGAAATTGTTGGATTCTGGATAGATTTTGGGCCAGCACTTATAGATTTGTGGGTTTGTTTGTTTGTTTGTTTAGATGTGGAGTACCAGTGGAAAAAAAAGGAAGAATCATCAATGGGCTAGCCAACTTATTCTTTCACTTGAGCAACTGGAATTATGAATGCACTTTATATTTGTTTAGTTAGCAAAAGCTCTGGGAGAAACAGATTTGGGGATGTAATCAGTTTGATTTTGCAGATATTAACATTTGATGTCTGTTAAATACTTAAGTATATGGAATTTTCAATTATTTATTCAAATCCAGAGCCTAAGAAACATATTCATGATGGTGATAATACATTGAGTCATCAGTGTGCAAATATCTAACATTGTAGTGGTTAACAATATCTAATGGCTTAGTGCATATAATAAAAACCAATCACTAGGGAATATTGATATTTATTGATATGTAGAAGTAAAAGAAGCTATAAGGTAATAACATTAGAGGTATTGAGTAGAGAGTTTAATAACAATTTTTATAGTCTAAGGATGACTGCTTGGGAGGGGTGATGTGACTGCTTTTCCTGTTAGAGAACTCTTAGAAGATTTGGTTAGTAATGAGAAAGTTAATAAATGTGCCCTGAAGCTAAAGTTTTTATTCTTTTAAGCAATGTAAGCCTCTAGGTGACAAAGGACAACTCATGTCCTGGAGTTTGACACCATTCAGTCAAATTTTCTCAGTTGTGGCAAGGATAAACAGCCTTATTGACACTTAAAAGTCAAATCAATGAGTGCAGCTGGGAAGGCAACTATTAATTTTCTGTATCCATATGCCACATAATATCAGAAGGGGCAGAAACACTTAGAAGTTGGACAGATGGTGTCCTTAAGAGGGTAAATAAGTAGAAACCTGTGTTTAAAAAAGTATTTTTTGTGGGAGGGACACAAAATCCCTAGAAACTATTTATTTATTGAAAATCAAAATGAGCTTTATACTTTAAAGGCTAAATGTGCTGATATTTATTAGACTCAAAATTAAAATAGGTAAAATGTTATCTATTTAGGTAAATAAATCCCTATGTGCCTTGTTAATCTACACCATTCCTATTGCTCTAAGTGTCACAGTAAATGCTGATACTTTCTGAATTCATCTTAGAAATGATTTCATGTTTAAAATAATTTCAAATTAAATGAGGCTTAACTAGAACTTTTTATTCAATCAGTCTCTCCTATTCTTACTAAGGTTTTCATTCTATCATTAAATGACATAAGTAGCAACCAATTATCTTCTATTCTCAATCTAAGACATACTTTATACTTATATTCTTGCTTCACGTCCAACTTCAAATCTTGCTATCTTTATCTTTAAAAGAGATACCCAATCTATCTTATATCTGTTTTCAATTACTATAATTTCATTTACTATTATTCTAATATCTACCCATTTAAAATCCATAACTATATCTTTTCCAGTGATACAATTTATTTTCTACATAGCAAGAGTATGGCTTATTAAATATTAGTCAAATAAAATCAAAATCTTATTTCAATAACGATGGTATGATCCAAAATATGTTTACCATACAACTTTGTTTTCTGCTATTCTCCTTTGTTATATCTTCGTTATATTGGCTTTAATCTCTTTTGTAAGAAGTTTGTTTCTACCTCAGTGCCTTTGTACTTGTACTTTTCTCTGAAATCAAACTCATAATGCTCTTATTTGGAGACCAATATTTTTAATCACAAATCTGGGTTTGATTTGGTACAATTTATTGAAACTTTGATATCTGATTTTTTTTGCACTTTGGAAGTAATGTCACATACTTTATACAGTTCCAAAGGGAATTAAGTTATATGAAATACTATATTAAATTATATAAAATATTATAAAATAAAAACATCTAACAAGAATATGACACAGTATATGATTTCCTTTTAAATCCTCCATCGATATAACCTTTTCTTTTTCTAAACTCCTTCAAGTCCAAAGAATATAACATATTAAAATATATATCATGCTTAATTTAAATTTTCACTTACTTTAGTTTATAATATTCTCTTTTGACCCATTCTGATCTCCATTAAGGAAAATGATGTTTTATATTATTCTAGTATCGTCTACAATGACTCACATAGAACTAAACACAAAGTAAGTGCTTATCAAGACATATTGACTTACTATCTCCAAGGAGATTATTATAATATTAAACAATAAGGTCACACAGTATTTATACATTTTGTTGTGTGTTAATGCAAGATTTATTGGGTTTCAGTAAGCATGAGAAAAGGAACATAATAGACTTTGGTGATACTGCCAGTCCACTGATCAGAAACATTCCTTATATCATTTGACTAGGAACATAAATGATGACTAAGAAGAAAAGCCAAGTCTGCATTCCCTGTCTCTCTCTGGCCTTTTATTACTATGTTAATTTACACCTGTTAGCATGTTTTCAGTTAAATGTCCTAAAATCATTGAAAATCTTTGGTGTCTGTTTCTCCTTTAAGGTTCACAGATACTGCAAGGATAAGACTAATTGTTTTTCTATTACATTGTATTATTTTTTTCATATGCCCTATAATTAATACAGTGTGTTGTGAAAACACAACAACGAATGCAAAAATATAGTTGCCCTTACATATCTACCCTATTTGATCTTTAAATTTGTATTTTATGGCTCTTTTGAAGATCAAGGATAACCTTGATGGTGGGATTAGGAAATATTAATGGTAAGAATTAGGTTTAAGTTAGACAGGAAAAAGGTGATTTTTCTCTGTCCCATCAGCTATCAATCACAAATAGTTTCTTGCTTAAGGGTATGACTTTGTGTCAACTTCTTCATACTAGGTTGTAGTTTTCTTTTTAACTTGTGTAGTCTTGTGTATTCTTTCACAGTCTCTATAAGTTCATATGTGCAATAGCCCTCTTGTGTTTGGAAGATGCTGTTCCCTTAGAGTTATATACCACCTCTGGCTCTTATAATCTCTCTGCTTCCTCTTCTGCATGAATCCCTGAGCCTTGATTAGAAATGGTTGAGAAAGACATCCCACTTAGGTCTGAGTGCTCACTCTTGCACGTTGTCCATTGTAGTTATCTATGTTAATTACCACCTACTCTAAGAAGAAGAAGAAGACTGAGAGATTCCTTGATCTATGTGTATAAAAATATGCCATTAGGAACCATGTTATTGGTATGTTCATTTATCAGAATAACAGTAGTATGTTTTCCCTTAAGGGCCATGATGTACCTACTTTTATGTCCCTCGCTCATTAACAATGTCAGGTATGGGTTCTATTTTATGGAGTGTGCCTTAAATCTAATGAAGAAATGATTGGTTACTCTAAGAATATTTGTGCCTCTATTGCACAGTATACACAGAATACCTTGAAGTCAGGTCTCTGTTTTAGTTCATTATGGTTATGGCTGGGAGATACCAATGATTATCTTTCTCCTACAGTAGTGTGCATATTACCTTCCAGTACTATGAATGTTAGTCCCCATCTGGGAATCCACCCCCTTATATATACAGCCACCAAAAGTAGATAAGATTGATGAAGCCAAGAAGTGCATTCTGACAGAGCCTGATATAGCCGTCTCTTGAGAGCCTGAGCCACAGCATGACAAATACAGAAGGAAATGCTAACAGCAAACCATTGAACTGAGAAAGCAGTCCCTATTGGAGGAGTTAGAGAAAGGATTCAAGGAGCTCAAGGGACTTGCAACCCCATAAGAACAACAATACCAACCAACCAGGCTCCCAGAGCTAAACCACATCCAAAGAGTACACATGGACTGTCCCATGGCTCCAGCTGCAAATGTAGCAGAGGATGGCCTTGTTGGGCACCAATGGGAGGAGAAGCCCTTGGTCCTGCCAAGGCTGGACCCCCCCCCCAGTGTAGGGGAATGTCAGGGGGGCAAGAAGGGGTGGGTGGTTAGGGAGGGGAATACCCTTAAGGAAGAAGGGGAGGGGAAACTAGGCAAGGGAATAACATTTGAAATGTAAATAAAAATATCCAAGAAAAAAAGAAACGTGGCATAATCTCTCCAAACAGCATGACTACCCTGGGGGCCAACTGTTCAAATATATGCGCCTATGGGCAATATTTCTCATTTAAGTATGAAACACACCAAAGGCATTTTCCCTTTTGGCCCACTTGAAAATATTACATTTCAATGGCAAGCATTTATGTTCATTTTTTTCAGAATTTCATATTTTCCTAGAGTGCCATTTATCCTGTCTTTTAGAATTCTTAGGAGATTGAAAACACATAAAATCCAAAGTAAGTATATCTTTCTCTGATTAGGGGAAAAAAGCCTATAGGTACTCAATGTCCTTCATTTTAGTAAAAGATTAGTAATAACCATGTCTGGTTAAGAATCTATCTTATCTGTACATATAGATATTAATATATGATTTACCCAAAATTTTCATTGAGAAATAATTTGAAAAGCTAAGAATTTCTTTAAAGAGTCTGGTCCAATGCTTTTCAGTATATACGAATAGGAATTGATGATTGAATGAATTTTGAAAATTTTTATTATCTCAAAAAAAATGGAACTCCTATATTTGGTAACTAGTACTACCTTTTCTTTCTCACCATAAGCTTAGAATAATCTGCAAATACATAGGCGAATGCCAGAAGTAAACCACTGAACTGAGAACAGGACCCCCGTTGAAGGAATCAGAGAAAGGACTGGAAGAGCTTGAAGGGGCTCGAGACCTCATATGAACAACAATGCCAAGCAACCAGAGCTTCCAGGGACTAAGCCACTACCCAAAGACTATACATGGACTGACTCTGGGCTCCAACCTCATAGGTAGCAGTGAATAGCCTAGTAAGAGCACCAGTGGAAGGGGAAGCCCTTGGTCCAGCCAAGACTGAACCCCCAGTGAACATGATTGTTGGAGGAAGGGTGGTAATGAGGGGAAGGTGGGAAGGGGAAGCCCATATAGAGGGAGAGGGGAAGGGGTTAGGAGGATGTTTGCCCGGAAACCGGGAAGGGGAATAACAATCGAAATGTAAATAAGAAATACTCAAATTACTAAAGATAAAAAAAGAATAATCTGATAATCATCCTTTTCCAAACTGTCAAATATCATTAGAAATTTCTATATAATATAACATGTGGTCTTTTGGAAAAGGTTTTTGTTTTTATCATAATGGGTACAAGTTTCATCTACACTATAGCATTTGTACTTATTTTATGACCTGATATTCAATTTTATGGATATGTAACATTTTAAAATCCATTCTTACCTGCATACTTGGTTTTATCAAAGATTTTTCTGCATCTATTCAGATAACTACATATGCTTTTTATCACCTTAATGTCACTTTAGTTGCTTTTCTGACATTAGACATTTTCAACCCTTTTAAATTCCATTTTGTAATGGTATATAATTAACATTTTGTCTGGATTTTGTTTGCTAGTGTACTGATTTTTATATCTGTGTTCATTAAAGTTTGTTGGCGTATAGCTTTCTGTTGTTGTGATGTTCTTGGTGACTGTTGCATGTTAACAATACTGACTTTCTAACTGAAATGGTACATATGTATGCATCACTTAGATTTTGAAATTATTCATGAAGAATTTTATTAATTTATAAGTATTTCTATAATTCAATAGTAATTTGATAGCTCTTGGTTTTCATTTGTGGGTGTGATTCTTTGAATACTTATACAGTATCTTCATTTATTATCTATTTATTATTTATTATTTATTAACCTATTTTTCATTAAATTGTTTCACTAGGTTTTACCTTTATATTAACTTATGCATTTCTTCTAAATGGCAAGTTTGCTCAGAATTACAGTTTTTCTTTAAAACTCCTTTTCAATCAGTAACTTCAGCAATAATGTCACTTTCATTTCAGACTGTAGTACTTTTATCTCCCCTCCACTTCTTTGTGTATTTGTGTATTTCTTTCTTTTCTAAAAAATTCTTTGATTTGCTTATTTTTCTATAACTTTATTGAAAACTTTAAACTGAAAAATAATCTCAAAAATGGTTAGGCTTGTGTTATGACTACATATGGGCATCCTGAGGATTTCTTTAGATAACTTTTGTGAAACCAAAGTTTTAAAACATTTCAGTATATGACATGTGAGTTTCACCATCTTCTTAAGGAAAACTCCATAAATTTAAGGGTCTGCTTATTTGAGATAGCACAAAGAACTTCATTTTATAATACTCATTCCACAAATTGAGTCTTGCATGATTGTTGTAATGATGGTTCCTCAATATTTTACTTTGATACAAATTGAATCTCTTCCAAATCCTAAGCATCATGGAAAAATAAAGAAGGTGGAATAAAGAATACTATGTGATCTCAAATCTTAATTATTGGATCTTATAAACGTCCTATTATTTGGCAAAACATCTTTGCTAAAACGTATTAAGCTAAAGCTCTTGAAATTAGGGTGTTATCTTGGATTACCAAGGTGAGCACTGCATGTCATTGTAAGTGCTCTTACCTGAGGAAAAAGAAACAAGAGATAATACAGGAGGGGAGAAAGGGGAGAGTTTGACAAGAAAATGAAAGCAAGATTGTAGAAGTTTCCCCTCAAGACAAGAAGCTGTACAGAGTAAGGAACAAATTTTCTCCTTGCCTATTAAGGAAGGTGACCAGGAATGATTGTGAACAGTAAAAAACTTCATATCTATTGGTTTATAGTTATCCAATGTATAGTATCTTATTACAATAGCTACAGGAAGTATAAGTAGAAGAAAAATGAAATATGAATAGATAGTATAAAAGATTTGGTTTTATGTGCAAGAGATAAAAACAACTCGGTTAAATAAATTCATATAATATATGTGTTCACTTATATTATCATAGATATCAAAGATAGACTTTTGTTCTCCTAATCTGATGGAATCAAAGTTTATGAGAACTGGTTACTCCTTAGTCAAATTTCTCAATAATGAATATATATTGATTACCTTTATTTGCTATAACTTCACTATTTGACTAATTAGATGTTGACAAGACTAGAGGTATGAATGATGCCCATTTAAGCTCATCCTGTAAACGCTGATGAAGGCTCAAAGATGAAAACCACTGACTTGACCAATGAAAATAATTAGCTGAAATCTATGCAGCAGCATTGATTTAGAAATTCTAGACTGCTATATTATAGACTATATAATTTATTAGATATTGTCAAATTTGTAGAGCCATCCAATTCTGAGAATATTCCTCTGGGGAAATCTGAGAAATTTTAAAACTCTTAAAGTATTGTGTGTTTATTGGTTCAAAATTATTTGGTCTCTTTAACCTAGTTCAATAAAATTGAATATCAACATTCTTACATCAGCTATATTGCTATATTGTCTGTATTGACAATGTATGTATGCATGGGTCTTCTTTTACTCATTCTAACTTTCTTTCTGAAATTTCCCTGAGCTGCAGGACAAAAATCTACAAAAAATGCATAGGAATTGATGGTACTAGTAAAGAGAACATAAAATTGAATTGGGTTTAATTTATTAATGTGTTCATGTATTGACATTAGTTTATTTTCTGTTGTAGCTTAAAGATGTATATGGTGCTCTAACAGTTTGGTAAGCTATTTATATGAAATACAGACTTCTGTGATTTAATGTGTCCTGTCCAAAACTTAATTGTTATCAATGTGATAGTGGTAATAGTTGGAGACCTATAAGGTTAGCAGGCAATGAGGGGTACTCATTGTGATAGAGATTATGTAGTCTTATAAAGTTCATGATGGAGAGAGTAAGTATATGTGGTTCTTATTCAAAGTGCTACTATAGGTGGAAGAAAGAAGACTTTCATGAGATATTACATGCTAACACCCTGATTTTTCTTTTTCTTAGCTTTTGACACTGATAGTTCATTTTTATTTGTCATAACATATTCTGTAGTATGCTAAAATATCATCATGAAAAAGACTAAGATATAGACAAAAATCAACAGTGAATCAATGAAAAATCAAGAAATGCTTTGGTTTTACATTTATATTTATATTAGTTCCTTGATAATCTTATACAACGCATTTTCATTATATTCACTCCCACTCCTGCCCCAATTTCCCTTATGCCCACCTCCTATCTCCCTTGCACTTCCCAACATTGTGCTCTCCTTTTCATGTAGCTGAGGTAAACTTGACCTGACCACATACATATGGATGTGGGATCATCCATTGGAGCATGTTTGATCTATCAGTAGACAAATTGTTAAAGAAAACCACCCTTCTTTTTCCTAGAAGCCATTAGGTATGTGAGGGGGGCTTCAGAACTCCTCTTCTTTATGCTAGAATATGATTGGCTTGATCTTATGCGGATTATCACAATTACTGTGAGGTCATGAATGCAGTAATCCTGTCATGTCCATGAAACACTGTATGGCTCCAATCATCCCCAATTTGTAGCTTTTTTAATTTTTTTTAACTTTTTAATTTTTTTTAATTTGTGGCTCTTAAAATATTTTCAATGCTTTGATTAAGTGAAGAGAAAATAACATTAAGGCTTAGACTGATTTAAATAATATAATGAATCTGTCACCTAATTTGTGTGAAAGTTAGAAGGTATGAGAAAGTTTTCCTTTCACCAAGTTAAAAGAAATAAATTTGTGATAAATAAATTTGTATAGATTTGTATGAGACCCTTGAAATGTTCTACGGTTGTTTTCTGCAGCTCAGACCTGAAAGTAAAAAAATAAATTTTTATTGGATTTTTTTTTTTACATTTCAAATGTTATCCCCTTTCCATAAACCCCCTATCCCGTCCCCTCCCCCTCCTTCTATGAGGGTGTTCCCCCACCCATCCACCCACCCCTTCCTGCTTCCCTGCTCTGACATTCCTCCACACTGGGACATCTAACATTGGCAGAAACAAGGGCTTCTCCTCCCATTGGTGTCCAACAAGGCCATCCTCTGCTACATATGCAGCTGGAGCCATGGGTGGGTCCATGTGTACTCTTTGGATGGTGGTTTATTCCCTGGGAGGTCTGGTTGGTTGGCATAGTTGTTCTTATGGGATTGCAAACCCCTTTAGCTCCTTAAATCCTTTCTCTTAACTCCTCCAATTTGTCATGTCTGGCAGAGCCTCTCAGGAGACAGCTATATCAAGCTCCCGTTAGCATTCACTTCTTGGCATCAGCAGTATTGTCAGGATTTGGTGGCTGTACATATATGGGCTAGATCCCCAGGTGGGGCAGTCTTTGGATGGCCATTCTTTCAGTCTCCACTCAAAAATTTGTCTCTGTATTTCCTCATTATTTTTGTTACCCCTTCTAAGAAGGACTGAAGCATCCGCACTTTGGTTGTCATTCTACTTAAGCTTCATGGGGTCTATAGATTGTATGATTGGGTAATTCGAACATTAGGGCTAATATCCACTTATCAGTTAGTATATACCATGTGTGTCCTTTTGTGTCTAGGGTAAATCAATCAGGATGGAATTTTCTAGTTCCATCCAATTGCCTGCGAATTTTATGAAAACACGGTTTTTGATAGCTGAGTAGTACTCCATTGTAAATATACCACATTTTCTGGATCCATTCCTCTGTTGAGGGACAGTCCCATCTTCTGGCTATTATAAATAAGGCTGCTGTGAACATAGTGGAGCACGTGTCTTTTTTATATGTTGGGGCATCTTTTGGGTATATGCCCAGGAGAGGTATAGCTGGATCCTCAGGCAGTTCAATGTCCAATTTTCTGAGGAACTTCTGGACTGATTTCCAGAGTGGTTGTACCAGTTTGCAGTCCCACCAACAATGGAGGAGTGTTCCTCTTTCTCCACATCCTTGACAACATCTGCTGTCTACTTCACACTAGTCAGAATGGCTAAGATAGAGTGTCATTTTTATCTTTTAAGTCTTTTGGTGCCTGAGTCCATCAGGTTAGTTCCTTTCAAAGCAAGGCCATTTGATTTTGTCTTTTTAATCCAATGCATATTTTAAATGTAATTTTTTATTTAGAGAAATTCATACTTGACCATGATATTTGAATAATTTTTGCTCCTTTTTCTCACTCCAACTTTTTCCATGTCCTCTGTTTCTACAAAATTCATGACATTTGCTTCTTTATTATTATGTGTATATATGCATGTGTATCTGAATAGATACATATATGTAAAACCTACCAAGTCTATTTAGCTATGCTTGTATATACATGTGCTATTTAGCTATGCTTGTATATACATGTGCCTATAGATGATCAGTGGGATTGGACAACCTGTGTGGCAGCCAATATCTGAAAGAAACTAATTGTCTCTTTCCTAGTAGTCATCGGCACCGAAGCATCTGGGAATTGTGTAGTTCCCCCAAGCCACATTGGCATGTCATCTGGTGTGATCACGTGATAGGTCTTGTTTAGGCAACCATATTGTTGAGATTTCATTGGCATAACTTCCTTGTCATATCTGGGGAACACTATCTAACAGACATCTTGGTCCTCTGTCTGACAATATTTCTGTCTACTCTTCCAAAAAATTTTTTTCGGTGAAGTTTAGGTGTGGAGGTTGCATTTTAGCCAAATAAATTGGAGTTTGGCATTGCATAGAAAATCACTCTCTGCACTTTGATTAGTTATGGATATCTGCAATTGTCTACAATCTATTGCATAAAACAACTTCTCTGATTAAGAATGAGAGTTACACTTATTTCAGAGTATGAGGGTATATTTTTAAAATACAGTTAGACATTCCATCTGTTTAAGGAAATGGCAGTAGTGTGTTTCTCCTCCAGGTTCTGTAATCTCTCCATTCATGAGTAGTTGACTAAGTTTACAGGCTTGAATTACTTCCTTTTGAGGGAATTAATTAATCAGGTCTTAAGTCCAATTATGCAGCTGTTCGTTACCTCATGGTAAAAAGGTGTCATTATTTGAGGTTTTTTTTTTTTTTTTTTTTTTTTTTTTTACCTCTGTAGATCATTGTTTCAGTTCATAGGCTTTACAGATGGATAGGAGTACATATTACTTCTCTCCTGTGGCAGCTTGTATAACACCTTCAGTTAGTATGGGAGCCAGTCCTCAAGGAGGAGGCTTCCAGGAAAGTCACCGTCCAATTCTTCTGATTTGTATGTCTAAAGAGGGTCTTTTTTGAGTTCTGAAAATCAATCAAGGTGATAGCAGTAGCTCTTATTTTTTTGGAGTCTTGTATTCCCCCGACTAGAAACCTCAGGGGAGGTTTCATACCTGGTGCTGATTCCTAGCACTTGTGGGGAACTGCTATATGTGTGTTAAAAACAATGTATTTTTAAGTATGCTTATAAAATGTTTCTATATGGCTGACCGAAGCTTTCTTATTGTTATTGGCTCCCCTCCATCAGTGTTCCCCTCATACTCCATCTTCTCCTCTCTGCTGTAGGAGTACCACACTGCTTTTCCTCCTTTATACCACTGTGTTCTACTAACACTCTTTCTACAGCTACCTACCACAACCGTCCCTTCTTATACTCCTGCTTTCTACCATTTTTCCAGGTTATATTTTCACATCTAAAGACTCAGAGCTCAGATCCACAGATGAGACATAACATGTAGAACTTGTCTTTCTGAGTCTGGATGATTTCCAGACTAAATTTAATATTGTTTAGGCTCATTAATTTACCTGAAAAATGTTATGATTTTATTTTTCTTTAGAGCTTAATATTTCATGGTTTGTAGGAAACACATTTTAATTACTCATTCATCAGGGTATTTTGCTTTTTTCTATTTCCTAGCAATTGTGAATAGAGCATCAATGGACACGGCCGAGAAACTATCTCTAGAGCACGATCTATGTTATAGCCCAGTGATACCACTTCTTGACATATACCCAAAGGACCCAAAATTCAAGTCTGCATTAATTAGTTGTGGAATTAAGGCAATGTCTATTAACATGTCATTAAATAAACAAATTTATTCTTTTTCTCCTGTAAGTTCACTGGTTTGAAGAGATAATAATGCTCGACTCCTTCCCAAATATTCTTTGTTTATGCATGACACTAGTAAGATTTTTTTTTATTGACTACACTCTTTTACTTGAATATTCTACTCTTAAAGTTTTTGTGGGGGTTTGTGTGTGTGTGTGTGTGTGTGTGTGTGTGTGTGTGTGTGTGCGTGTGTGCATGTGTATCCTGTACAACACTGGTGTGTTGGGTAGTTTAAAACAACTTGACACAAATTAGAGTCATTGGAGAAGAGGTAAGCTCAGTGGAGAAAATACTGCCATAAGATTGGGCCGGTGACAAGCAAGAGGACCCAGTCCATTGTAGAAGGGGCCACGCCACCCCTTTGGAAGAACAGCTAATATTCTCTTATTCATGGAACCATCTCTCTACCCCTGGTTGGAAGACGTTTAATGACTGCTTCTATTTCCTTAGATCTATTTAAATCATTTATCTGATCTGGATTTAGCTTTAGTAAGTGACATCTATCAGTGTAGAATTAGTAGAATACGGGTATTTGAAGTATGACATAAAATTTCTTTGGATTTTCTAGGAGTCTGTTGTTACTTTCCTCCTTGTTTCTGATTTTGTTAATTTGGATATTCTCTCTGTGCTTTTTAGTTAGTTTGGATAAGAGTTTGTCTATCATGTTAATTTTCTCAAATTTGAATTCTATGTTTTATTGATTCTTTATATTGTTCTCTTTGTGCCTATTTTATTGATTTCAGCCCTGAGTTTGATTACTTCCTGTGTCTACTCCATTTGGGTATGTTTGTTTCTTTTTCTTCTATAGCTTTCAGGTATACTGTTATGTTGTTAGTACAACATTTCTCTAAATTCTTTATGAAGTTACTTTGTGATATAAATTTTCCTCTTAGCACCTCCTTTCTTTTTGTCCCATAATTTTGTGTATGTTGCACATTCATTTTCATTGAATTCTAGGAATTACTTATTGCTGTATTATTCTTCTAATCATTCTAATTCAATAGTATTCTAAATATAGAATATATGATATATTCTATATTCTAAGTATAGTATAATAAATATTCTGATTATTCTAATAATTTAAATTGTTGTCCTCACAAAGTACTCATTCAGTATGATGTGGCATTATAATCTTTTACTTGGTTTCTGTTTCTGTTTCTGTCTATTCCTGTGTCGGTCTCTGTCTGTCTATCTATCTGTTTGTTATGTATGTGCGTGCCTGTCTTTCTCTATCTCTGATAGAATGATTTACTAAAGTTTATTAAAGTAATTTAAAAATTAACATTTTATAAAAGAAACAATTTAATAGATAATAACTGGTTATAAGTAATTGATGCTATTGTGCAGCTAGGAATCAACAATATTAAATTTTCTTTTACCTTTTCAAAATCTTTCTGTGAGAGTAATTTTTTTCATGGCATTAATAACTTTCTTTTCTTTTGGGTGATATCCAAGGCAGTCCTAGTATCATTTATCATTTTTTAAATTGAAAATAGATTCTTATACAACATGACCAGTTCCCCTCCCTCCATTCCTTCCGGGTCTACCCCACCTCCTCATCCCCCTGATCCATTACCCACATTTTTCCTTCAGAAAAGATCAAGACTCTCAGAGACAACAAACACATGAAAACAATATACAATGAGACATGCCACACACCCTCATATTGAGGTTGGACAAGGCAACTCAATAGGATAAAATGTCTCAAGAGCAGGGAAAAGAATCAGACACACCCCCACACTCACACTTAGGAGTCCCACAAAACACCAAGCTAATAGCCATAACATATATGGAGGACTTGGTGCTGATCCAGGCGGATCTGTGTTTGCCTCTTCAGACTCTATGAGCCTATATGAGCTCTGTTTAGTTGACTGGATGGGCTATGTTCTCTTGGTGCCCTAAAATTTTTCCTTCTCCTTTTCTTTTGTGTTCCCAAAACTTCAAGGGGAGGGACCTGATGGAGTCTGGCTAAGGCTCTTTGCTCCTGCTTTCATCTGCTGCCAGAGGAGGCCTGTTTGCTAATGACTAGATAAGCCGTCTATCTATGAGGACAGTAGAAAACCATCAGGAATCATTTAATTGATTTTATTTATTTGTCTGTCCGTTTTAGCAGCATTGTTTAGTTCTACAGTAGATCTCTGGGCTATCATTTCTTTTATTCCTGACCATATAAGCAGTGTCAGGCATGGACCTCCTCTTGTGGTATGGGCCTCAAGTTAAATCACACTTGCTAGGCCATCATTTTCCCAGCACATTTTGTGACAAAACAAGATTGTTGGTCAAGGATTTTGTGGGTGCATTGATGTCCTGTTTTTTTTTCTTTTTCTGTAGACTGCAGAGTTCCTTTGTGCACCAAAAAGCCTAGAACATAGGGGTCAAGGCTTTATACAGACAGCAACTCGAACTCTCTACATACAGTGAGCTGTCGCGGATGTTGTTTTAGACAATGCCACCTACCCCTCAGTTTACAGAGAGCAGTTCCTGAAACATCAGCCTGGATTGTTTGAGGCTCTCTACCAGTTGAATGCAACCCAGACCTGCCACTGTAATCCGCACCTGCTACAGAAGACTGCTAGTTAAAATTCTTTATCTACCCTTAATACGAGTCCTTACTGGGATCATCCAAAAAGATTCCTGGAAGTTTTCACTGCACTAGGTTTCCACAACACTACTCAGTTTCCAAAGCTCCTCAGTTCGAGCCATCTCCTTCAAACTATCCCCAACAGAGCTGCCCTGGTTACCTAACCTATCTGGCTGAGTGAATTGTAGTTTGACTATCCATAATAGTGAATACATATCATATTTTTTCTTTCTGGGTCTTGTTTAACTCACTTGGGATGACTTTCAGAGAACAGTTATGCTAGGTTCCAGTCTGCAAATATAGTAGAATATCATTAATCATGTCAGGGTTGAGCTTTCTCTCCTGACATGGGTCTCAAGCTGGGCCAATCATTGGTTGGCCACTCCCTTAATTTCAACTCCATATTTTGTAGGCAGGCCAAATAGTTTTGTAGGCTTTGTGGATGGGTTGGTGTCCCCATACCTCCACTGGAAGTCTTGCCTGGTTACAGGAAGTAGCCATTTCAGATTCCATATACCCAATTGCTAGGAATTTTAGCTAGGGTCACCCTTTTAGATTCCTGGGAGTTTTCCTTGTCCTAGATTTCAAGCTAGTCTTGGAGATGCCTCTCATCACAGTTCTCTTCCCTCAATCTTTCCCACACTTGATCCCTTTGCTTCCCACACCTTCTCCCACCTCTGTCCCTCCATCCTTCCACCCCCAATGTCTATCTTATTTTCACCTGTCAATGAGATTCAAGCAGGATATTAAATATTTCTTTGTTAGTCATTTGGGATTCCTCTATTGAGAATTCTGTCTAGATTTGTACATTTTAATAGGATTACTGTTTTTATATCTAATTTCTGGATTTATTTTTATATATGTTGGATATTAGACTCTATTGGGTGCAGAATTGGTAAAAATATTTTCCTATTCTGTAGGCTGCAACTTTATGTGATTGATGTTTTCCACTGTCTTATGTAAACTTTTCAGTTTCGTGAGGTCCTGTTTACTAATTGTTATTATTATTGCCTGTACTATTCTGTTCAGAAAGTCTTTCTCTATGACAGCATATTCGAGGCTATTTTTCACTACCTATTCTTTCAGGTTCAGTGTATGTGGTTTTATGTTTAGTTCTTTGATCCATTTCAACTTGAGTTTTGAACAAGATGATAAGTATAGCTCTATTTGCATTTTTACATCCATTTTAATCAGCATAATTTTTGAAAATGCTATCTTTTTCCATTGTGTATTTCTGGCTTCTTCATAAAAACAATCAGGATTCCATAGGTGTGGGGACTAATTTCTAGGTTTTCAATTCTAACTCATTGATCAATGTGTCTGATTTTGAGCAACATTCTTTCAACTATACTTCGGTAGTACAAGTTCAGATTGGGAATGGCGGTGACCTCTAACAGTTCTTTCATCATTCAGGAGTTTTTTAGTTATCCTTGATGTTTGTTATTCCATAAAAGATGAAAATCATCTTTTCAAAATGTATAAAGGATTCTGTTAACATTTCGAATCTGTAGATTGCTTTTGACAGAATGGTGATTTTTAGAATGGTGATCCATGAACACGGGAGAATGTTACCTCTCGTGATATCTTCTTCAAATAGTTTTTTTCAATGTTTTAAAGGTTTTTTTATCATTAAAGTCTTTCACTGGTTAGAGATACCCAAGTCTTTTTTCTTTTTACTGTTTGAAGCTATGTTCCAGGTTGACAAACTTCAATTAACAAGAATAGTTAGCTAGAAGAGGGATTAAAAGAGCCAAAGGTGGGGGGGGGGTTCGTCCATTTAAAAGACTTTCTCAGCACTGTAAATTTTGATAAATTAGGTCTTTGTTTTCCTTATGTCAGATGGTACTGTCTATGTGCTGAGTTTATGGTCTAAATGGTATTTCCATTATGGAGTCAGTCAGTTGTGCTTAGATATAGGGGCCCACTGAGTTCCAAGACACTGTTATATACTGTTTGTGTTTCCATAGATGTCTTTAAGGGATTTGAAAATTTGCCTCTTAAAGACATAATAATTCATAAAATCTTTTTTTTAAGTTCTTGTCTTGTGTTGTAGGTATATTGCATTTCTCTAGACCATCTCCAACAGGTTTAATAGGTTTTAGTGGAGACATATTATTCCTGGGAGTTATTTGATTATATTTTATGCTGACATTTTAGGAATCTGAGTTTAGGATTATTTTAAATGTTACTATCTGGTCTTGTCTTTGTTGGGGCACTGTTTTGTTCTTTGGTTTCTGTTCTTTCTTCTTAGCATAATGTTGTGGTGTGGGTTATCTGATAAGAAATGCTTCTGAGATCCTGCTAGCTGGGGGTTCCGGTTAAAATGTGTTTCTTCTATTGAGAGATGACTTAGGGATAGAGATGACTAGATGCAGAATGAGGGTTCCACAGCCACAAGGGAGGGAGGGTGTGTCACTAGGATCCACTTAGTCTATTGGCAATGGGGTCAGAAAGTGGGGACGATCCATAGCATGAAGTCTGCTATAGAACTGAGGATGAGACTGAGGTGTTGGATTTGGCAAGGAGGAGAGAGACTGAAGATTTAAATATTAGCTCCCTGCCAGCAATGACTCTCAGGGAATGCTTGAAGAAGTTGGAGGCTGAGACAAAGGTGGTGAGGAAGGCTGTAGCAGAAGATTTGTGAGATCTGCTGGTGATGAGGGAAGATAGGAGGGAGCTGCAGCATGTGTTAGGCTACAGGACTGAGAAAGAGACTTGGTGATTGGATTTGGTAGAAAGGACAGAGAGTGGAGATCTGAAGATCAGCTATTACCTTCTAAGAATTTTTTTTTGTTGTTGCTTGTATGTTTTTTCATGGTTAGACTACTAAAATCTATTTTTGGAAAAATTGAAACATGTATATTTTGTGGTCTATTGAAACAAAATATGTAACACATGCAAATTAAAAGATGTTGTTTCCTCACAGTTCCAGACTGCAGAAGTCTTGTTGGCTTGAGACTGAGGCAGCTGGTTCTACTGCACACACATTCACAAAGCAGGGAGAGAAGTGAATGGTTATGCTCACTTTTCTTTCTCCTTTTTCCTCAGTTCATGAAACCAGCCCATGGAATAGTGCCATCTGGAATTAAAGGGAGTCTTCCCATTTCAGTTAACCCTATGTAGACAATCGCTGACAGTCACAATCAGAGGCTTTGTGCCACATATATTTATTAATAACTGTGGTCATCATGTAGTTCAACAAGTCATTAAAACTTATTTTTTGCGACCAAACTAATCAAAACCTTTTGAGTAACCATTTTCTATTTCTTACTTCCAAAAACTAATTACTTTTTTTTTCAAGAAAACACTTTTAAGTGTGTGTGTGTGTGTGTGTGTGTGTGTGTGTGTGTGTGTGTGTGTGTGTGTATAGCATTGCCTAGGCGTAGTTATGCTTGCAGGTCAGAAGAAAGCATCAAACTCATTGGAGCTAGAGTTAAGGAGGTTGTAAACTGCCTGACATTGGTGTTAGTGTCCAAACTTAGGTCTTCTTCAAGAGCATCAATCATTCTTTAACACTCAGCCATTTCTCCAGTCCCTAAAACTAATTTCATTAATTTACTACACCGTTAAAATTCATATAAATTTTATTTTTCTCAGAGTATATTATGAATTATTGTAATATCTTTTCATTCAATATTACTTTTGTAATATTTATCTCTCCAAGTGTATGGTCTGAGCACTCAGCCCATATCTTGTTTACTTCCTTATTCTACTAGACTTGGCAACAACATATAACGCAGACTGTAATACACATTTACTTTCTTGTGTTGAGGGATGCATCACTGGCAGAGATAAATAGCATTCTTCCTGAGATAAACATTTGCTACAGTTTCATCTAGGTAATTTACCTTATACCCTCCTGATGTGCCAACTACAGGCTTGATCTCCTAAACTCTGAGTTTTCTTTTTGATTAGCAAGCTAATACATATAACTGGAAACAGAACAAATCCTTTAATTATTTGGCTGTTCTTAGAAAATGTCCTATAAATTGTGTCCAATGGAATCTTTAAAGCCACAAATCCTTGAGGAAGAAAAAAATCCAAATCTACCTTGTCTCCAATGCAGTTTTCTTAGATTGTCATATAAGTGAATAATATATCCATGGGCATAGTTTAAACCTTTTGACTATTTGTTATTAGTGGTATTTTCTTTTTTACCTTATACTTTAAATTAATTTTAACTATCTTTAATATGTTCATTGTTTCCCAACGAAAATATTGAAATTTTGTCACTGATAATCTTTTTTCCCCTCTATTCATACCTATTTTAAATGTTCTGCTCTAAGTGCCCTGCTGGTTCAAGATGAATAGGCAGATATGTTATAAATAGACAACACCACAGGACACTCTGTAAGCTGTTAACTTTCATTAGCACTTCACTTCAGAACTTAATATGGAGGGAACCACTTCTCTGTTCTCTGTCATTCCCTGCTTGATAATAATGACAAGAAGCCATGTGAGTTTACTACCCACCAGCCACTGACAGAATTCCTGTGTCATCCAAACAGTTAGGTTGATAAGCTGAATGATGAGAAAGCTTGTTAGGTATTTCAGTGAGTGGGACCCATATACAAAGGAAAGGAGAATGATTTACATTTTCTGGGCAACCGTGAAACTTCAACAAAGGACTTTTCCTTCTGCTATTAACTTGTTAAAAACAAATAATAACAATTCTTCATCCACTTGATACAAATATGGAAAAGGATGCAGTAAGTGACTTCTAGAAAAGCCACATTCCAGAAGAGAAAGACGTAGACAAGCCTGGAAGGTATTTACATGGGATATGACTCTTTATAAATAGTTCAGATATCTGGATTGTACTGAAGTATTTAGTTGTTCATGTATTTATTATCGCACATTTACTAGATCATGCTATGTGCTAGGTAAATGTACTAATTTTTAAAGAAACAGAAACATAATAAATAAGATACGAGCATAAGTTTTGTGCTTAGTGGATAAAACAAACAATAAACAGACCATATTACAGCACAGAAATCAACTCCGTACAATGTGATAGCAACCTATAGCTGTTGCTATAGTTTAAAAGTCAGACACACATAAATCTACCTTTCTAGTTCCTCTGGAATAAAACACATATTCTGCTGTTCTTGAGTTCATATTCTAATAAGCAGCCTCATGTAACTTTAAATGGGATATGAGTGCTTAAAGTTTGCCATAGACTCCATTGCCCACTTCGGTCATTTACTTTATCTTCCTGTTTCACTGAAACATTTGAATTTTGTGTACCCTACTTTATTATAAGAAGAATGTTTTGTTCAGTTGCCAAAGAAGAGTGAAGGATAAATTAATACATACATGACATGTTTTGCTTTCTATGGGTATCATTTGTGTAGCACATTGTACATGCAATGGCAAACCCTAAATGATATTAACCTTTTAAAAGATTTTTTATTAATTGATGTGGTTTACATCTTGATCATAGCTTCCCCTCCCTCCTCTCCTCCCAGTCCTTCTCTCTTTCCTCCCCACCCTGCCATTCCCTTATCATCCCTTTCTCTTCAGAAAAGGCTCTGAAAAGGTGAGTGCTCCCATGGATACCTATTTTGGCATATCAAGTTGCAGTAGGACTAGGATCATAATTTGCTAGTGTGGCTAGACAAGGCAGCCCAATTAGGAGAAAGGGATCTGAAGTCAGCCAACAGAGTCAGAAACAGATCCTGTTCATGCAGTTAGGAATTTCAGATGACGACCAAGCTGCATAACTGTTACATAAATGCCAAGGGCCTAGATCTATCCCAAGCATGCTTTTTTTTGTAGTTCAGTCTCATTCGGCCCCTATGGGTCCAGGTTAGTTGATTCTGTGTTTTCTTGTAGTGTACTTGACCTTTCTGGCTTAAGTCCTTCACCTCCCTCTTCCATAGAATTTCCCAACCTCTGACTAATGTTTGCCTGTGGGTCTCTACATCTGTTTCTGTCAGTTGATGGCTGGAAGCATCTTAGTTGACAGATGTGCTGGGTGTCATTCTGAAGCTATAACACAGTATCATTATGTCAGGGGTGGTATCTCTCTCATGGCCTAGGTCTCAAGCTAGAACAGTACTCAGTTGGCCATCCCCTTAATTTCTACTTCATCTTTACTCCTGCACATCATGTTTGGCAGGAGAAATGGTGGTTCTAAGGATTTGTAGCTGGGTTGGTGTTCTCATACCTCCACTAGAAGTCTTTTCTGGTTACAGAGATGGTGATTTCAGTTTTCATGTTCCCCATTGCTATGACTTTTAGCTAGGCTTAGCTGCATAGATTCCTGGGAGTATTCATTGTCCTAGCTTTCTAGCTTGTCCCAGAGATGGCCCCCATCACTGATTCCAGATCTCTTTCTCACTATTCTTTCCCCTCATCCTGCCCTCACATGATCTTTCCTGCTCCCCTCACCAATTCCTCCCCAACCCCATTCTCTCCCTCCACCAAACCCACATGTCTATTCCATTTTCTCTTCTCAATGAGGGTCAAACATCTGCCAGGTGGTGCTCTTTTTTACTTAGCTTCTTTGGATCTGTGGATTGTGTCATGGCTATCCTGTATTTTATGGCTATTATCTACCTTTAAGTGAGTACATTACCAAGTTTGACTTCCTGAGTCTGGCTTATCTCTCTCAGGATGATATGTTCTAGTTCCATACATTTGCAAAGTTCATGATGGGTATAAATATACCACATTTGCTTTATCCACTCTTCAGTTGAGGGACAAACTGACAAACTGATTAGGAAAGTGCTTGTATAAGTTTGCTCTCCTACCAGCAATGGAGAAGTTTTACCTTTGTTCCACATCCTCACCAGGATGTGCTGTTCCTTTAGTTTTTTATATTGTCCAATCTAATGGATATCAGATGGAATCTCAGAGTCATTTTGATTTATATTTTCACTGTGAATAAAGATATCGAACATTTCTTTAATTGCTTCTGCAATGTTAGAGATTACTCTGTTGAGAAGTCTGCTGCTTTGCTGATGTCTCATTTCTCGACTTCTTTATATAATTTGGGTATCAGCACTCTGTTACATATAGGATTGGTGAAGATCTTTCCCATTCTGGAGGCTGCTTGCTTGTCCTTTCAATGGTGTCCTTCACCTTACAGAAGCTTTTAAGTTTCATGAGGTTCCATTTATTAATTGTTGATCTTAGTACCCGAGCTGTTGGTATGCCAATGCATTCAAGATTATTCCTTACTTTCTCTTCTATCAGATTTAGTGTACTAGTTTTATGTATAAGTCTTTAATCCACTTGGTATTGATTTGTGTGCAGGGTGAAAGATATAGACCTATTTTCATTCTTCTATATGCACACGTTCAGTTAGTTCAGTACAATTTGTTAGAGATGCCTTCCTTTTTTCCATTGTATAGTTTTTGCATCTTTGTCAAAAGTCAAGTTTCTAAATGTGTGTGGCTTTGCTTCTGGGTCTTTGATTTGATTCCATTGATAAATGTGTCATTTTATGCCAAAACCATGTGGTTTACATTATTATTGCTTTGTAGTTCAGCTTGATATCAGGGTTGGTGATACCTCTAGATGTCTTTTTACTTTACAAGATTGTTTTAACAATCCTGGATTCTCTGTCTTGACATATGAAATTGAGTATTGCTCTTTCAAGGTCTGTAAAAAATTGTGTTGGAGTTTTGATGAGAATTGCGTTTAATCTGTAGATTGCTTTTGTCAAGATGGCCAATTTTACTATATTAGTCTTGCCAATCCATGAGCATGGGAGGTCTTTCCATCTACTGAGATCTTCAATTTCTTTCTTCAGAGACTTGAAGTTCTTGTCATCTAGGCCTTGAAAATGATTAGTTGAAGTTACAACCAATATATTTTATATTATCCATTGCTGTTATAAAGGATGTTGTTTAACTAATTTCTTTCTCACCAAATTTATCATTTGTATAAAGGAGGGCTACTTTTTAAATTTTAATTTGTATCTAGCCACTTTGCTGAAACTCTTATGTAGTAGTTCTCTGGGATAATCTTTAGAGTTATTATGTATACTATCATACCACCTGACATAGCAATATTTTAACTACTTCCTTTCAAATGTCTGTCCCCTTGATCTCCTTTAGTTGTCTTACTGCCCAGGATAGAACTTCTAGTGCTATATTCAATAGATAGGGAGAGAGTGGGCAGCCTTGTCTCTGATTTTAGTGGAAATGATTTAAGTTTCTCTCCATTTTGTTTGATGTTGGCTATTGGCTTGCTGTATATTGCTTTGATTATGTTGAGGTATATGCCTTGTATCCATTATTTCTGATTTAACATGAAGAGGAGATTGATTTTACCAAAGGCTTTTGCAGTGTCTAGTGAGATAATCATGTGATTTTTTTCTTTAAATTGTTTATATGGTGGACTACATTGATGGATTTTCATATATTGAACTATCTTTGAATCCCTGGGATATAGCCTACTGGATCTTCATGGATGATATTATTGATGTGTTCCTAGATTCACATTTTGAGTATTTTTGAATCAAAGTTCATAAGAGAAGACAGTCTAAAGTACTTTTTCCTTTATTGAGTCTTTGTGCGGTTTACGTATCAGGGTGACTGTGGCCTAATAGAATGAGTTTGACATTGTTCCTTCTGTTTCTATTTTGTGAAATAGTTTGAGGAATATTAGAATTAGCTCTTCTTTGAGAGTCTTGTATAATACTTCACTAAAGCCATCTGGCCCTGGGCTTGTTTTGGCTAGGAGACATTTAATGTCTACTATTTTATACTAGGGGTTATGGGGTATTTAGTTTACCAGGTCTTGATTTAGCTTCATAAAGAGTATCTGTCTAGAAAATTGTTCATTTCTTTAAGGACCTCAACATAAAACCAGATGCACTAAATCTCATAGAAGAGAAAGTGGGAAATACCCTTGAACACATTGGTATAGGAAACAAATTCCTGAACAGAACATCAATGGCTCAGGCTCTAAGATCAACAATTAACAAATGGGACCTTGTGAATTGCAAAGCTTCTGTAAGGGCAAAGCCACTGTCAATGGGACAAAATGGCATCCTACAGTTTGGGAAGGGATCTTCACCAACTCTTCATATGAAAAAAGGATGATGCACACTAAATTTACAAAGAACTCAATAAATTAGATCAGAAATCCTAACAACCCACTTAAAATGGGGTGTAGATCTAAACAAAATTCTCAACAGAACAATAAAAAATGTTTGAAGAGCACTTAAAGAAATGTACAGTGTCCTTAGACATCAAGAAAAAGCAAGTCAAAATGATCCCAAAATTCTATTCCACACCTACCACAATGGCTAGGACTCAAAACTCAAATGACTGCACATACTGGCAAGGATGTGAAGAAACGGGGACACTCCTCCATTCCTGGTGGGAGTGCAAACTTGTATATCCACTTTAGAAATCAATTTGACATTTTCTTACAAATATGGAAATAGTTATACCTCAAGAATCAGCTATACAACTCCTGGGCATATACCCAAAGATGCTCTAACATGTCACAAAGACACATGCTCAACTATATTGATAGCAGCTTTATTTGTAAGGGGCAGAAACTGGAAACAACCTAGATGTCCCTCAACTGAAGATAAAGAAAATGTAATACATCTATACAATGGAATGCCTCAGCTATTAAAATCCAAGACCATGAATTTTGTAGGCAAATGGATGGTACTTGGGAATATCACCCTGAGTGAGATAACCTAGTCCCAAATGGACATGCTAAGTATGTACTCAGTTACAGGTGGGTATTATCTATAAAATACGGGTATCACGTTATACTCAACTGACACAAAGAATCTAAACAAGAAGGAAGGCCCAACTAAGGGAGCTTGAGTCTCACTTAGAAGGGGGAATAAAATGGTTATAAGAAGCATATGGAGGGAGAGAACTGGGGAATTTAGGATCAGATGTGGGAAAATACAGGAGAGACAACTAGATGGCCATAAAAATGAATAGGAATCTTCAACTGTCAGGTGTGAGGAGGAGAGGGAGGGCATCTCCAGGATAAGACAGGGACATGGGATAAGGGAGGTGCCCAAGAATCAGTGGGATGTCCTTAGCTGTGAATCACTATATTTTGTATATGCAACCTGAAGAGGCCACCTCCTCTAGCCAGGAAGGAACCCCAGTGGAATGATAGAGACACCAACCCACCCACAAAACTTTCAACCCAAAACTTATCCTTTCTACAAGTAATGCAGTCATGGGAGAGGGAGAAGATGCTGAGGGAATGGCCAGCCAATAACCAGCCCAACTTGAGACCCAAACCATGTGCAGACACCAATCCCTAACACTGTTAATGATACTCTATTATGGTTGCTGACAGGAGCATATTGTCTTCTGAGAAGCACCACCTAGCAGCTGACTCACATACCCACAGCCTAACAGTAGATGCAGCTTGGGAACTCTTGTGGAAGACTAAGAGGAAGACACAATGTAGTTATACACTCTTAGCATCTCTTACTTAAAATGAAACCAAAAACAAAATGAAACCATTTCTGCCAGCCTCTTCCACTATTTGGACCATTTCTTTAAAGGGTATCTACTATCTATGGATACTAGTACCCATATATACCAAAAACACAAACTAAACACTGTACAGTCATGAAGCATCGCCCTAGAACTGAAAACTACTTAAATTACGATGGTTTGAGTAAAAGTGGTTTGATGTTTTGTTCTGAAATGAATTAACATTTAATTTAGACATAGTTTCAGACATTGCCTTAGCATACAGTAAATATAAGCAGATTATCATTGTGAATTTTCCAAATTAAGGTAACTTATGATTATGAACTAAAAGATGGCTTTATGTAGTCTTATATATGAGACCGTAGTCTCTCTTCTTTTATGAATTATCTAGTCTCTAAAGAGATCATTATTATTTCCATCAAATTAATCCATTGCACCTCCTATTTCTTGTGGCTACTTTAGGTTCCAGTTCTTGGCACTGTTATTTATCATCACTGGCTGTGAAGTTGATTATTATAAAGTTCTTGAAAATCTACTGCTAAATGGAACCTACCCTTGTATGACAGTTTGTGAGTGGTGTGTGTGTATGTGTGTGTATGTGTGTTTCCATGTGTGTGATCTGTACAAAAGGAATAACCAGATACAAAATCAATTAATTACAATTACTTATAAAGCAGTTGTGCATTATGATGCCCTCCCTTTCATTACTTAAGCTTTTCATGGCAAAATGTTCAATAAAATATTTTTACATGAAAGTAAACTGTGTTGATATATAGGAAATAAGAATGGGAACATAGATTTAATCTGTGGAATAGATGGGTTTTTTCTTATGATGTTGATTAAATAAAATATCAGTACTCCACAGAGATAGAATGTTTACATTCTACCTAGAAATGGGGACAGGAAATAACTGGAATGGTCATTAAAGAAATCTATCTTTATCCAAGTTTTGACAATGAATAACCGGACTTTGAATATTCTTCATCTTCAGTTTTCATTTAACATTTTTTCTCACTTCTCATTTTGATGAAATTAGGTAAATCACAATGCAAGTAACTGGTCTGGTTCAGTGCTAATGTAATTATAAAGCAAAATCTAGTAGTGATTTTCAATTTCTAGTCATTAAGGAGAAAATTCACATTTTGAAGCCTCTGAAATGTGGTATAGTATTAGTACTTGGAATAGATACAGACTAAATTTTAAAGCAATTTAACAAATTGAACATTTGATATGGAAACAAACCTGGATCATAAAAGTTCCTTTTATTTGTACAAATATGTATGAAAAGAACAGCAGAGTAAAGATACAAATACTGTATTCACATCATGTTAAGGTGAAATAACATCACAAAGTAGTTCAACTAATGGAAAATAATAAAACGCTGAACAAGAACATTTATGTATGCAAATAATAAGTACCATATTTATCATCACAGAGGAGAGGCAGTGTGGTTTCTATTTTATATTAATAATTGTTAATATAGTTCATAAGTGAAGCATGTTATGTATTTCTTATAAAATTCATTATTTTAGATTTTACTTCACTAAAACAAATTGGTTATATTTAATGAATGGTGATTTTTTTTTTTTTTTTTTTTTTTTTGGTTCTTTTTTTTCGGAGCTGGGGACCGATCCCAGTGCCTTGCGCTTGCTAGGTAATTGCTCTATCACTGAGCTAAATCCCCAACCCCCTGAATGGTGATTTTTATGATTTTCTAATTTTATTGATTTAGGAGCTGTATCTCAATTTGAATATACACTATTTAAGTGTCATAATTTATTCAAAATATGTCAAAGACTTATAGCAGTGCTTACTTAAATCAAATATTGTAAAGGAATAATTTATATCACCAGTGGACTTCTGTAACAAACACAGAAATTTGTGTCTATATTTCTGTTGTATAATAATTATCTTGAATGCTTTACTTTATGTATTCTGGGCCAATGAAGTTGTAGTACTAGTTTTCCTACAGTAATCTTTGAAAACTCAGTGTATGCTAAAATAAGATTACTTTTGAATGTAAATTATTTCACTATTTACTTAGTGTTACTTGTTATTATATACATTTATTATATTATGTTATATTAAAGAAATAATAAATACAATGTTAAAATGTGAGGAGCACACTCTTTATTATGTTTGGGTATTTTCTTGTCTAATATAAAATATAATTCAATTTATAGCTATTACTTTAATACACCAGAAAATATTACTATTAGGAGACAGTATTTCATCACTATAAGGAAATACCTGACATGATATTCATAAGGAAATAGATTATAATTTATCCATGCATTTTTAAAAGCTCAAGGACAATTTCAGTAGAGTTTATAAGATAAACACTCCAGGAAAGGCAAGGTGCAAGTCTCAGCAATGGCTCAGGAAATGACAATGGAGGGAGAAGGAAATGATGATGCATGGACATCCTCCACATGATAGTAGGCAACCACATGGCAGGGTCAGCAGCATTAGAGAAAGAGTAAGGGAGCCCTTGGTATCATAGAAAGCATGCTTAGAACAGAGACAGAATGAACAGTAAAATTATAGTTTTTGGTGTAATTCAGAAAACCACACAGACCCATAATCTGTGTAGCTGCAGTCCAGTAAGCTGTGACTTAGATCAATCTCTTCTTCTTTTAGTAGCTTATAGTTCAATATGTAATGGGTACCATTGATTGTTATCTCATCTTTGAGTGACTTAAAGATCTCTATTGGATACAGCTTTTAAATATTCCATCACCACACAATAGCACTACACTGAGGCTTTAAAGGCTTTGATTGCAGCGGTTCCTTAAGGAATGCAAATCATATCCAAATAATGTTACTTGTTATTATACTAGATATACCTATATGTCTTGTAACCCCATTCACTCTTCCAAGGCATGAATGTAAAATCAAAGTTGAGTAAATTAAGTCTTGGCTCTATATCAATAAGATAATTCTGCATATTCATCTTTAGAAAATTTAGTTCTCGATTATGGAACTATCTACAAAATATTTGTGTTTAATTTTCCACTTGATTTCACAAGTGACCTTCAGAGAAGCCTTCTGCATACTACAGCATATATTTCAATATTAATACATTACATCATGTGAAATGGTTAGATTTGCTTTAATGTGATTTTAACAAACTACTTAAAATGAATATATTCCCTTCTCTTGTACCTTGCGTGTACTCTGTGTGTGTGTCTGTGTGTTGATACAACTTAATATACTCACTACCATCTCAGTGATTGATATACAAGGCCACCTTACTATATCTCTGAAAACAGTCTTATTCCAATATTCCTATTTTTCATGTGCCCTGAAAGAATATATTAAATATTAAGTACAGTAGAAATTTATTTACTCTGTGAAATCTTAGGATCTACAGATCTGAACCATCTGACTCCTTCAAATCCATTCAGCAATTTACTGTTTATTATGACCCTGGTATATTAAAATATTCTAATAGACTCTAGGGAAGTAAAAATAAATAAGGCCACAATGGTATAATTTATGAGGTTCAAAATAACCCCTGAAGGTACATAGGTAACCAACAATTATAAAATATTATAATAGATGAGGTTGGAGAACTAATGGGGAAAAGAGAAAGTGGAAGATTTTACTCTCCTGGAGTTTTGGGAGATACCAAAATGATAAATAAAATTAAGAATTTGATGAGGGTTATGGCGAGGGATAACTACATCAAAAAAAAAAAAACTTTTAAAAAGCCGTATGGTAACTCATTACAGTAGAAGTTATCTAAGATATATACATATAAGTAATTGAAGGCACTTTAATTGGAATTCTTTTATAATTATTCTCCTATAATAGAACAATATCACCATATAACACATGTACTACCAAATAAAAATCCATGATCCAGGAATGTGTTACCCTCTTTTTTGCTGTTGGCTAAAGTTCTCCATGAACTGCAAGTATTACAAGCTATTGCCACTGCTCTTGGTTTTCTTACAGAACATGTCAGCAAGACCCCATTGCTAAACATCGCATATGTGAGTCAGTCTCAAACATGGAGAAATCAAATGGGTACTGATCTGGAAACTTCATTTTTATGGTCTAACTTATATGGTGCTGGAAGTTACTATTATACTACTGGAGAAGAAAAGTTATTAATCTCATTCAACCTTGAACTCAGCAAGCTGCCATAATGATATCTCTGGTAAGATATGGCTACTTGTGCTATAGGGACACAATTGTCACACATGTTATTGGTGTGTAACCAACCACTTTCTGACTGGACTTAAAAACAATTATAAAGTATTATAATAGATAAGGTTAGAGAACTAATGGGGAACAGAGAAAGTAGAAGATTTTACTCTCCTGGAGTTTTGGGAGATACCAAAATGAAAAGACATAAAATTAAGAATTTGATGAGGTTTATGTCGAGGGATAACTACAGAAGTTGGAATCCATATTTCATTGTTAATGAGTCTAAGAATGTAGAACTGGAAACACCATAATTAAATTTCTTTACCTTAGTGTAGCCCCTGGAAACTGAAAGGATCACCTCTGACATTGTACATGTGCACTGCAATGCATTAGTCAGACCCACAAAGATACCATGCCTTTACTGCTATGCACACTACATATGCTTATGTCACTAATATATCCTTGTACTATGTAGCCTGAGGACACTTGTAGGCTCTCTAACTCTACTTCTCCACGTGACTCAAACAAAGCAGTAATGGCAGTTAAAGTAGCTACATAAAACTTATATTGGCAAAATGGAAGCAAAGCAAATATATCCTCTCCCAGTGAAAACTCTAAGAAACATCTCATGATAAAAGTCTTTTACTGAAAATACCACCATATTTACACAAAATATCTTCCAGTACAAATAAGAATGTTTAAGTGAGCACAAGATATAGAACATAGCAAGGATCAAATATCCCAAGGAAAGAAAAACTAATGAAGTGCCTGAAAAAAAACTTAGCAAATTTTAAAGAAAACATACAATTTAACAAACTTGGGAAATTTTTGCTGGTAACTCTACAGATAGGGGTGGGACTTCCTGGCATTCTCTTCCTCTATGCTGCAATTTTGTCTGGATTGATCTTGTATAGGTCTTAGACCTGCAGTCACAGCCACTGTCAGTTCATATATGCAACTGCCCCATTGTATCCAGAAAACATTTGTCATAGTTACTTTTTGTTGGCTTGACAGAAACTCATCATGTGAGAGGAGAGAAACAACATTAAAGAATGCTTTTATTAGGTTGGCCTATGGGCTTGTCTGGGGAACATTTTCTTGATGGCACATCTGATGACATAATCCACGGAACTGGGATTGAAGAGTGGTTGGTGATGTAGGTGAGAAACTGGGAGGGTGATAATCAGGGGTAAACTTGGTCAAAACACATTCTATTTGTGTATGAGATTTTCACTTCATAAAATGAAAAAAGAAATATCAGAATTAAGTTATACCAAGACCAAATGGACCCCATAGAAATTTCATCAGACATCTTGAGAATATATATTGTTCTCATCAATGCATAGAATATTCTATAAAACAGATAAGAACACATGAGATTTATCAACAAATAAAAAAGTCAAAATCTTACAATTCATTGTTTTTACCACAGTGGATTGAAAGTAGAAAGCATACAGAGGGAACATGAAATTGTACACATATTTAGAAACTAAAAATAAAATGCTATTTAATAAGAAGTAGATCATGGTCTGAGACAGTGCATTGAACAGAACTCTGCACGCAGTACCATACACCCATAGGAAGCCTGACTCACAGGTGCTCTGAAATGCCCAGAATCACAGGAGAGACAACAACATCTGCCCCAACACCTGGAGTAACTGGTTCCCCCAGGATCCATGGATGAAGAAAACCTTGCCCAGCCAGTGGTACAAGTTCCTTCCAGATTGAACCTGTTCCCTAAGCAGACCTTGGGCAATGGCTCCACACCCATTCCCACAATACCCTGAGGAAGTCCCACTCCCAGGTACCCTAACACACCTAGGATCACAGTGGCATGGGTTCCTTCCAGTTGGAACCTACAACCAGAGCAGACCTGGGGCACTGGCTCTGCACCCACGCAGCTAGGACCTGATTCCAGGTGCTCTGAAATGACCAGGATCATAGGAGAGACCACAATTTCTACCCCAATGGGTTCCTTCCAGTTTGAACCTGGACCTGGAGCAAACCTAGGGTGGTGGATCTGCATCCACTCTTACCAAAGCCAGAGGGAGCCTGACTCCCAGGTGCTCTGAAATGCTTAGGATCACAGGATAACAGGATCAGATGAGGGTCAACTCCTAAGATATCAGACACAACTAGGAGCACTGGAGCTCTCACACACTCAAGATTACAGATGAGGCCACAAAATATTTCCCAACACTCAACATAACTGGGACCCCCATGGGAACCAGAGACATACAAATTCCCATCCAGCCAGAGCCATTGGTTCCTTCCAGCTTGCACTTGTGCCCAGAGCAAACCAAGGGGTCTGGCTCCAGACCCACTCCTACAACTTCCTAAGGAAGCTTGACTCCAAGGAGGTCTGACATAACAGGGTCTCGGGATCTTGATCACACCAGAATTTCAGGATTCTAGAGGCAGTTTGACTCCCTGGAGCTCTGACACAACCAGGATCTCAGAATCCCAGAATCACAGGATCTCAGAGAGAGCTGGCCTCTGAGGAGTTCTGAGACAACCAGGATCACAGGAGAGACAGGCTCCAGTCAGAGATAACAAGAGCAGGTAACACTAGAGATAATCAGATTGCTAGAGGCAAGTACAAGAACATGAGCAACAGAAACCAAGGCTACTGGTCATCATTGGAACCCAGCTCTCCCACTACAGCATGTCCTGGTAACCACATCATACTGGAAAAGCAAGATTTGGATTTAAAATCACATCTTATGCTGATGATACAGGACTTTAGGAAGGACATAAATAACTCCTTTAAAGAAAAACAGGACAACACAGGTAAACAGGTAGAAGTCCTTAAAGAGGAAAATGTCCTTGAATAATTAGAGGAAAATACAACCAAACAGGTTAAGAAATTGAACAAAAACATTCACGATTTAAAAATGGAAATGAAACAATAAAGTAATGACAAAAGAAGACAACCGTGGAGATAGAAAACCTGGAAAGAGATCAGGAGTCATAGATGCAAATATCACCAACATAATACAAGAGATAGAAGAGAGACTCTCAGGTGCAGAAGATACCATAGAAAACATTGACACAACAATAAATAAAAGCAAAATACAAAAGGCTACTAACCAAAACATCCAGGAAATCCAGGACACAATAAGAAGACAAAATCTAAGGATAATAGGTATAGAAGAGAATGAAGATTCCCAACTTAAAGCACCAGGAAATATCTATAGATTGTTGTCTTTATGCAAGTGAAGACAAGCACAAGATAAGGCAAGGCCTGTGATTGGGCAGTGAAAAAGCAAGTCAGAGACAGAGTTTTTGTAAGGCAGGTGAGAGAAGAAACAGGAGAAGAACCAAGAAGAAACAGGAGAAGAACGAAGGTGGAGGCAAAGAAAGATGACCCAAATCTGTGTGGCCTTAAATGGCCACAGGTAGTTATGAATATTTCTTAAGGGACTGAAGTTTACAGGACAATTTGTCTTACCTAGGTGTGGAGTTTATATCATTATCAATTGGTTGTAAGTTTATTATGTGGACATTTTGTGGATTGAGAATTTAAGATATAAATCTGATTGATAAATTATAAGCTTTTTGTGTTTTGATTTTAATGGATAAGTGGGAGTTGTGACTATAATTATTAGGGGTCAGATGCTGGGAATGTGATCAGAGTCCAAAGTAAGATACTACCAAATAGGAGGATTTGTATGCAACTGGAATGGCAGAGACCCGAATTGGGGAATAGATTATAAAGTTACAAGAGGGCTGCTGCTACTGGGCTCAGATAATAGCCAGCAGCACTGTGGGATGGAGATTGAGAGCTTAGGTGGAGAGACGCTTTGTTGACGGAGATGATGATACCTTACAGATGCCATGTAGCCCACTGGAGCCAGCACTATCTTGGGCTGATATATTCAATTTTTATATTTACTGCAACAAATATCTTCAAAAAAATTACAGAAGAAAACTTTCCTAACTTAAAGAAAGAGATGCCAATAAACATACAAGAAACCTACAGAACTCCAAATAGAATGGACCAGAAAATAATTCCTCCCATGACATAATAATCAAGACACCAAATGCACAAAACAAAGAAAGATATTAAAAAGCAATAAGGAAAAAAGTCAAACATATGAAGGCAGACCTATAAGAATTATACCAGATTTCTCAACAGAGACTATGAAAGTCAGAAAGTCCTGGGCAGATGTCATACAGACAGTAAGAGAACACAAATGCCAGCCCAGATTACCATATCCAGCAAAAGTCTCAATTAACATAGATGGAGAAACCAAGATATTCCATGACAAAACCAAATTTATATAATATCATTACAAAAATCCAACCCTACAAAGGATAATAGATGGAAAACTCCAACAAAAGGAGGGAAACTATCCCGCAGAAAGCAAGAAAATAATCTTCTTTCAATAAACCCAAAAGAAGATAGCCACACAAACATAATTCCAAAACTAACAACAAAAATAGCAGGAAACAACAATCACTATCCCTTAATATCTGGTAACACCAATGGACTCAATTCCCCAATAAAAAGCCATAGACTGACTAGATAAGTAAATATAACCCAGTATTTTGCTGCACACAGGAAACACACCTCAGTGGCAAAGACAGTTACTACCTCAGAGTAAAAGGCTGGAAAATTTTTTTTCCAAGCAAATGGTCCGAAGAAACAAGCATATCCATTTTAACATCAAATAAAATTGATTTTCAACTAAAACTTATCAAAAAAGGTAAAGAAGGACACTTCATACTCATCAAAGGAAGAATGTACCAAGATGAATTCTCAATTCTGAACATCTATGCTTCAAGATACCAAGAAGTGCATGCTGACAGGAGCCTGATACAGCTGTCTCCTTAGAAGCTATGCCAGAGCATGGAAACTACAGAGGCAATGCTAACAACAAACCATTGAACTGAGAACAGGGTCCCCATTGGAGGAGTTAGAGAAAGGTTTGAAGGAGCTGAAGGGGTTTGCAACAACAAGGCCAACCAACCAGAGCTCCCAGGGACTAAAGCACTCTCCAAAGTGTACACATGGAGTGAGCCATGGCTCCAGCTGCACATGTAGCAGAGGATGACCTTGTTAGGCACCAACAGGAGTAGAATCCCTTGGTTTTGTCAAGGATGGATTCCCAGTGTAGGGGAATGTCAGTCGGGAACTTGGGAAGGGGTGGGTAGATGGGTGGGGGAACACCCTCATAGAAAAAGGGAAGGCAAATGTTATAGTGGGTTTATATAAGGGAAACACTTGAAATGCAAATAAATAAAAATATCCAATAAAGAAATAATAAATAAAAAAAGGGGGCAGAGCTAAAAAAAAAGAATTCTCAACTGAGAAATACTGAAGGACCCCTAAGGAGCACCTAAAGAAATGTTAAACATCCTTGGTCATCAGAAATTGCAAATCAAAACCACCCTGAGATCCCTCCTCATACCAGTCAGAATTGCTATGATCAAAAGCTCATGTGACAGCAGATGCTGGAGAGGATGTTCAGAAATGAATATTCCTCTACTGTTGGTGAGATTGAAAGTTGGTACAACCATTCTGGAAATCAGTCTGGCAGTTCCTCAGAAAATTGGACACAGTACTACCTGAGGACCTAGCTATAGCACTCTTGGGTATATACCCAAAAGTTGTTCCAACATATAACAAGGACACATGCTCCACTATGTTTATAGCACCCTTCCTTATAATAGTCAATAGCTGGAAAAAACCCAGATGTCCTTCAACAGAGGAATGGATACAGAAAATATGGTACATCTACACAATGGTGTACCAATCGGCTATTAAAAACATTGACTTCTCTTAGGCAAATGGATAGAAGTTGAAATATCTTCCTGTGTGAGGTAACCCAGTCACAAAGGAACAAATGATATGCACTCAGTGCCAAGCAGATATTAGCCCAAAAGCTCGGAATACCCAAGATACAACTCACAGACTACATGAAGCTCAAGAAGAAAGAAAACCAAAGTGTGGATGCTTCAGTCCTTCTTAGCAGCGCGAACAAAATTCTCACAGGAGGAAATACAGAGATAATATGTGGAGTGGAGACTGAAGGAAAGGCCATCCAGAGACTGCCCCACCTGGAGATGCATTCCATATACAGTCACCAAACCCAGACACTATTTTGGATGCCAAGAAGTGCATGCTGAGTGGAGCCTGAGATAGCTGTCTCCTGAGAGGCTCTGCCAGAGCCTGAGAAATACAAAGGTTTCTTGCAGCCAACCATTGGACTCAGAGCAGGGTCCCCAATGGAGGAGTTAGGGAAAGTATTGAAGGAACTGAACAGGTTTGCAACCCCATAGGAAGAACAAAAATATCAACCAACCCGACTCCCCAGAGCTCCCGGGTACTAAACCACCAACCAAAGAGTACACATGGAAGGACATATAGCACCCGCAGCAAATGTAGTAGAGGATGGCCTTGCGGGGCACCTATTGGAAGAGAGGCCCTTGGTCCTGTTTAGGCTTGATGCTCCAATGTAGGGGAATGCCAGGGCAGGGAGGCAGGAGGGAATGGTTTCTTGGGTGAAGGAACATGGTCATAGAACAGGGAAAGTGGGGAATGCGATGGTGTGTTTCGGAGGAAACCAGGAAAGGGATAACATTTGAAATGTAAATAAAAGAAAATATCAATAAAAAAGTTAAAAAAGTATAAGAAATAGAATCTCTGAATAAATCCAAAGAAAAATAGGTGATATATTTTGAAACAAAATTCAGAAGACTGCAGAGTCTGGGTTCAGTCAAAGAAGATGCACATATTTCTGAAGAGATTGGAAGCCCCAGGGAGTAGAGGGGTCTGCCGTTTGGGATATGGGGGGTGGAGACATCGTAGTGTGTATGCAGCAAGACAGGTCCAGGATCAGGCAAAGCCTATCATTTGATGAGAAGGAAGGGTAGGCAGTGAAAAGTTGAGGAGAGAGAAAAAAGGAAGACGGAGACAGAAGAGGAGTATAATTCTGATCCAGGTGGTTTAGTTCAATTTTTATCTTGTCTAGGTGGGCGGTTTCTATCTTTATTAATTGATAGTGAATTTATTCTGTGGATGTATTGTACATTGAGAATTTTACATATAAATCTAATTGTGAAACTACAAGTTTCTAGAACTTTGATTTTACCAGATATCAGCAAAGTTCCCAGTGGGCAGAGACATCCTGTCTTAGTTCTGGAAGCTGTACTAGGTTATAGAATGCCCTGGGCTAGCGTGACCTGGTTCCATGATAGAATGCTTGGTGGAATAAGATGTATGTTTCAGGCATGGTAACAACCGGCCAAGGGGACAGTGGGAGAAAGAGGCTGGTAGAGAGACAGCCGGAGTGGAGGCTGTGTCTCATGTGGATCCATGCAGAGTGGGAATGCATGAATACCTATAGCCACTGATCCATTTTTTTTTTACCACAACACTAATGGATGAGGGGTGGAGGGTGTGGAGTAGGTATGGGAAGTTGGGAGTCAAAGGGTGGACAGGGGGTAGATAAAAATCTGGGTGTAGGGAAAAGATTAAATAAAATTAGAAAAAAGATGAGAGATTTGTCGTTTTCTTGAAAAAAATTGAAGCACATAACTAAAACTTATAATCTATAAAGAAATCACTTAACAGTGAAGATTGCAGAAAGAAAGACCTTGATAAAACACTAATCAGAATGAAAAATTCATATAATTCTCATTATATTATCAAATGAAATTAAGTATTCTTGCTTGATGAAAGTCTCCAGATATTATATTATATATGACATGTGGATGGCAGTATGCATAAGATTTGACACATTGATATCATATGCAGTATTATTTTTCTTTTTGTTTATTCATTTTAAAATTCACTCTATGTCCCAATTACAGGACCCTTCCTTTTTTACTCCTGGTCCCACCCCCACAAGTCTGTCCCTCCATTGTCCCCCTCCTCTGAGGAGTAGGGGAGAACCCCTTGGGCACCACTTCACTCTGGGGCATCTAGTCCCAAGAGGTCTAGGTACATCCTCTCCCACTGAGGCCCAACCAGGCAGTCCAAGCAGTGAGGAAAGGGATCCAATCCCAGTTCACAGACCAAGACAATCTCAGTTTCATTTGTTAGGGGAACCACACGAAAACCAAGCTGTACACTTGTTACAAATATGTAGGGGGTCTAGATACAGCACCTATATGCTCCCTGGTTGGTTACCAAGTCACTGTGAGTCCCCGTGTTCCCAGGATGGTTGAAAATGTGTATTTTCTTGTGGTTTTCTTGACCCCCTCCAACCTGCTCCCTTCTATCTTCCACTCTTCCACAAGACTCCCTGGGCTCCACCTGACATTTGGCTGTGGGTCTTTGCATCTGCCTCTATCTACTTCTGGATGAAACCTCTCAGGAGATGTTATGCTAGGTTTCTGTCTGCAAGCACAGCAGAAGATCATTAATAGTGTCAGATATTGGCATTCTCATATGGAATGGGTCTCAAGTTAGGGCAGTAATTGTCCCCGAGTCTCTGCTCCATCTTTATTCCTGTATATCTTGTAGCCAAGACAAATTTTGGTTTGAAGGTTTTGTGGGTAGATCTTTGATGGACTCCATTCCTCCTCTGGAAATCCTGCCTGGCTACAGCAGGTTGCTAGTTAAGTATCTATATACCCTTCTGGTAGGAATCTAAGCTAGGGCCACACCCACAGACTCCCTGTGTCGTCTCTCTTATCCCAGGCCTCTAGCTAATCACCAGTGATGCCCCCTGCCCAATAACCGTTTTCATGCCCAGCCTTCTCCGACTACCATTCTCCCCACACCTGATTGCTTTCCCCATGCCCCTCCTCACCTACTCTCCTACCCAGTTCCCTCTCTTTGTCAACTTCCCTTCTGCGGCATTCATGCATCCTCCCTTCAGACCTTTTTTATTACCCAGCTTCTTTGAGTCTGTGCATTGTAGAATGATTATCCTTGCGCATTATGGCTAATGTCCACTTATAACTGGCTACATACCATACATGTCTTTCTGACTCTGGGTTACCGCACTCAGGGTAATATTCTCAAGTTCTTTCCTTTTCCCTCAATAGTATATCATTGTGTAGATGTACCATATATTCTTCATCCATTCTTCAGTTGGGAGATCTCTGGATTTCTGGCTATTATGAATAAAGCTGCTATGAACACGGTTGAGCAAGAGTCCTGGGGTATAATGGGGCATTTGGGGGTATATGCTCAAGAGTGATATGGTTGGGTCTTGGGATAGAGCTGTTCCCAGTTTTCTGAGAAACTGCCAAATTGATTTCCAAAGGTGTTGTACAACACTCCCACAAGCAAAGGAGGAATATTCTCCGTTCTTCACATCCTCATCAGGATGTGTTATAGTTTGAGGTTTTGAATTTAGCCATTCTGACTGGTGTTAAGAGGGAATCTCAGCATCCTTTTGATTTTCATGTCCCCGAAGACTAAGGACATTGGACATTTCTTAAGTGCTTCTCAGCCATTCAATATTTCTCTGTTGAGAATTCTCTGTTAAGTTCCATACCATATTTTTTAAATTCAGTTATGTGACTAGTTGATTTCTAGTTTCTTGAGTTCCTTATACATTTTAGACATTAATCCTCTTTCTGATGTTGGTAAAGATCATTTCTCCATCTCTAGGCTGCCATTTTGTCCTTTAACTGTGTACTTTGCCTTACAAAAGCTTTTCAATTCTATGAGGTCTAATTTATCAATTGTTGATCTTAGAGCCTGAACCATTGGCATTCTATTCAGGAAGCTGTCTCTTGTACCAATGAGTTCAAGGCTATTCCCCACTTTCTGTCCTTTTGGATTTAGTGCATCTGGTTTTTCATTGAGGTCTTTGATTGACTTGGACCAAAGTTTTGTGCTAGATATGAATCTATAATAGATATGGATATATTTGCATTCTTCTACATGGAGACTTCCAGTTAGGCCATAACCAGTTGTTGAAGAGGCTTTCTTTTTCCCTTTTATGGTTTGGTCTACTTTGTCAAAAATCAAATATTGATAGGTATATAGGTTTATTTCAGTGTCTTTGATTTGATGCCACCCTACCTGTTCATATACAAATACCATGCAGCATTTATTAGCTGTAATATAGCTTGAGAACAGGGATGTTGAAAGCTCCAGAAAATCTTTTATTGAATTCTTCGATTGGTTTATCTATTCTGGTTTTCCTTGAGTTCCCACATGAAAGTGAAATTGTTTTTTTCAAGATATATAATTCCAATATTTAGGAAGCTTATATAGAGGAATCTATAGTTTTAGGCCAATCTAAACTACATTGAGAGTTGCACTACAAGAGGGACTATATCTTAAAACAAAACAAAACAAAAACAAAACAATGAGTAATAACCATACAAAAAGTTTTGTACAACTGAATAATGAGTTCAGTATATTTGTAGGATAAAGAATGGACCTAGGAAAACCAATATCATATTTATATCCTGTAATGAAGAGATCTAATAATTAAATTCTGACAGTAAAACTCTTAAGGTTACATGTAGCAGCAAGGGGAATGTCAGGGCATTGAGGTAGGAGTGGTTGGGTGGGAGTGGGAGCATTGTCATAGAAGCCAGGTGAGTGGGAGGGGTATGGGAGAGGGGGAAAAGGAATTAACATTTGAAAGTTAAATGCATAAAATATCCAAGAAAAATAAAATAAAAAATAAGTTGAAATGAAGGAAGTTTAACACCATTTTAAGGGATTATAGAACATAAACAAATAAAGGTTTAATATACTTGTGCATTGTAAAACATCACAATATTAAATCTTCGTATTAAACAAACACCTTACAGATTTATTGCTACTTGTACAAAAATACTAGTGATATTCCTCACAGAACTATTAAAAATTATAAAATATATATGACAACATAAAATTTCAAAATAAAAAAGCACTATTGCAACACTTGATCAAGATGTACCTTCTGGGTATACACATATACCACATACTCAACACAACATGTTACTAAACTAAAAGTAGATACCTAGATCAAATGACTGAAAGATCTAAAAGTACTGTAAGAAGCAAATCTAAGACATTGATACAGACAATTAAGTTTTCGATAGGATCCCCAAAGCATAGGCACAACAAGTAAAAATGGGCGAATGGCATCATAGCCTACCAAAGAACTTCTTAGTAAAGGAACTGACCAATAAAATGGAGATATTGATGTAGAAGAAACTTGAAGTAATAAAACTGACATAGTAAAGGACTTACTAATTGATTTGCTTAGAACACATTAAGTCACACAAGTGGAATTTAGCTAAAGGAGCAGATAAGTAAGTATTCTACTAACCAAGCCTGTTAGTGGTGAGGAAAATTTAAGACTTTCGTAAGGTAATGTTTATTCACCAGGATAGATCAACCATTAGGTGCTATCCCACGATAAATGGAGCAATGCTGAATTAAGATAAACCATTAAGTCCTGATTCCTACGCTAAAGATGTAATGGCAGTTTCAGGTGTGAGAGCAGCATAGACTTCCAACCAGAATTAAGTTCTTGTCTGCCATTGAATCCTCTGGGCTCTTGTCAGGAAATCTGTAATTCCACTAGGTAGGCAGGATAACAAAAGCCACCACTACCACCACCATCACCACCACCAACAACAACGAAAACAAAATAGCACTGGTATACTTAAAACAATTTTGTCAATATGTAGTATCTTTGGTTTATAACCTATTTGCCTAAGCTTACACTCTTACAATTTTCTGGTTCCATTTAAGTTATTTGATGTGTAACCTGAGGCCAAGACCTCAGATTCAAGGATGACAATGTTTGAGGAATGCATAAGCCAATATGTTAACAAGAAATCTTCTGTTGGGAGATTGCTCTTATTTGAGTATTAGCCTCCATCAGCCAGGCACTTAGGCGAAAAGATGTCCCTTATCTGTATCTTTCTGACTGAGAATGCATATTATTTCTAAACAAAATAACATGTTAAAAGAGGAAATAGTTATAAACTATGTGTAAGATAAAACTAAGAGCATATTTAAGGAACAAAACATTTCTCAAAAGAAATTATGCATAATGTATTAAGCATCAATAACAATATTGAAAATCAAAATAAGATATCTTGCCCAAAGTACTATGTCTATTGTCAAAGAAGCTAAATAAAAAAATGTGAATTAAAATGGAGAGTAAAGAGTACTCCTCATATACTGTAAATTAGTCCACCCATTATGAAGAATGATATAGTGTTTCCTCAATAAACTAAACATAGGTTTTCCATAGGATTGAACTATCCCATTTGTTGGTATATTCCAAAGGATATAATATCAAGAAAAATACCTAGATGTCTAGACTTATTCTTTCATTATGTATAGTAACCAAGATATAGACTCCAAAAGTGTTTGTGGCTGGCTGGCTGGATAATTAAAATGAATTAGAGGCACATCATTAAATATTACTCAGCCATATAAGGAATGACATATTCTACATATGACAAAATGGATGGCAGTGGAGCATATTGTATTGAGTAAAACAAAGCAGACACAGAAGAAAAATACTGTACATTCTTTTTTTATCATGATACCAGGGAATTTATTCAAAAATTTTAAGGTATTCTTACAAATGTATTTATTTATTGAATATATGTGTATGTGTGTGTGTTCTTGAATGAATTTATGGATATCATATGGAGGATCCAGTGGAGACCAGAAGAGGGCACTCACATAAGACTGGACAAAGAGAGTCATAAAAAAAAATAAATAAACCAGTAAGATTTATAAGATAGACTACATTTAGAAAACATACTGTGATAAACTGTTTAGCACTAAAAAGAAACAAATTGCTAATACAGCCATCGAACTGTTTTTTTTTTCCAGAGGAATAACATGCATAAGTGTTAACTTTAAAAAGTTATAAACAAGAGGATAATCTTAATGTAATGGTCTTGAAAAGATACAGGAAATAAAAGGGAGAAAATACTATTGTTAAAGTTTAGCATAGGTGAACAGGTAAGGATTTGGACACAGAAGAAAAACAAGGAAATAAGCAAAGAATGTTCTATGTTTAATCTGTATCTATAATCCCCGTTTCCCTTGTGATGATTCTCTATCGTTATGCAAGATGTTACTTCCCAGGAAAATGAGAGAAGCGAGTGGTACTTTCTTTCTTTCTTTTTTTTTTTTCACAACTCTGTGGAATGTACGTACCACCTCAAAATAAAATCCTGACTCACAACTAAATATTTCTAGAATAAATTCTAAAATACTCATAAATTGTATCAAAGGTCATACCTTTTTCTCCTACAATTATTAATTCATAGTGTCTAGATAGTGGTAAAATGGTTAAAAGATGTACTTCATCATGTTTGTTGAGTAAATGTAATTTGCTATGGTCCTCAGCTTCCTTTCCATGCTGAGAATTGTCCTGCAAATCTTGGATGTGAGTCTGCCTCCAAGTTTTAGTGCATAGGGAAATGAACTCTAATAGAGATGGTAATCCAATCCCTTTCAGGGAAATTTAGCAAAAGCAAAATTAGCAAAAATTGAAAATATGAACCAGAAACAGGAAGATGAGTATGATCATGATGAAAGAACTATTTCAAGCAGAAAAAAATAGAAATATTTTTAGTCTCTATCATGTAAGACTAAAAATTTATAAAGAGAGTGAGAAAAGTCTAAGTAAAAATAGGTGGAAAAATTCAGAAATATCAGTAAAAACAAAGGAGAAGCACAAAGAAAATCAATGTTATAGGCAGTAAATGTAGAATAATATTTTGAAACTAAATAATGCAAAAAATAGTAAAAATTGCAAAGCTCTTTAATACTTAGGTCATAAAATTGCACTCCACTCCCATTGTTGTTGCTGTTTCTGGTCTACCAGAATGTAAAGTCAGTATGAATATCCTAAAGATAATAGAAGTATCCAGACTGAAGAAATCTCTTAATGTGTAAATCAAAAAGGGTTTGATGAATTTTATAAAAATCCAACCTAACATCTGAATGAAGTCATAAATTTCCAACTTAGAAATCCAATGTAAGCAAGGAAGAGTCCCTGTCTCTAACTAGCTGCCTGTTCCCAGGTGTTCTCAGTCTTTTTTTTAATTGAGTATTTTTTTAAACTTACATTTCAAATGTTATTCCCTTTCCCAGTTTCCCAGACATAAGCCCCTGTCCCCCTCCCCTCCCCTTCTTCTATAAGGGTATTCCCCTCTGCATCCACCCCTTTTTCCCCCCGACATTCCCCTAAACTGGAGATCCAACCTTGGCAGGACCAAGAGCTTCTCCTTACATTGCTGTGCAGCAAGGCCATTTTTTGCTACATATGCAGTTGGAGACATGGGTCTGCCCATGTATAGTCACTGGGTAGTGGTTTGGTCCCTGGGCAGCTCTGGTTGGTTGGCATTGTTGTTTTTATGGGGTTGCAAGCCCCTTCAGCTCTTTCAATCCTTTCTCTAAATCCTCCAACAGGGGTCACATTCTTAGTTTAGTGGTTTGCTCCTAGCATTCGCCTCTGTATTTGACATACTCTGGCTGCATCTCTCAGGAGACATCTATACCTGGTTCTTCTCAGCATGCACTTCTTAGCTTTATCAATCTTATCTAGCCTTGGTGACTGTATATATATATATCACGTGTGAGACAGGCTCTGAGTGGCCATTCCTTCAGTCTCTGCTCCAAACTTTGCCTCCCTATCCCCTCCTATGAATACTTTTGTACCCCTTTTTAAGAAGGAGTGAAGCATTCGCACTTTGTTCATCCTTCTTCTTGAGCTTCATGTGGTCTGTGTATTGTATCATGGGTGATTCAAACTTTTGGGCAATATCCACTTATCAGTGAGTGCATACCATTTATTTTTTTGTGATTGGGTTACCTCACAGGATATTTTCTAATTCCATCCATTTGCCTATGAATTTCATGGAGTCATTGTTTTTGACACCTGAGTAGCACACCATTCTGTAGATGTACCACATTTTCTGTATCCATTCCTCTGTTGAAGGGCATCTGGGTTCTTTCCAGCTTCTGGCTATTATAAATAAGGCTGTTATAATGGAGCATGTGTCTTTGTTGTATATTGGAATATCTTTTGGGTATATGCCCAGGAGAGGTCTAGCTGGGTCCTCAGGAAGTGGAATGTCCAATATTCTGAGGAATATCCAGACTGATTTCCAGAGTGTTTGTACCAGTTTGCAATCCCACCAACAATGGAGGAATGTTCCTCTTGCTCCATATCTATGCCAGCATCTGTTGTCATCTGAGGTTTTGATCTTAGCCATTCTGACTGGTATAAGGTGGAATCTCAGGGTTGTTTTGATTTGCATTTCCCTGATGACTAAGAATGTTGAACATTTTTTAGGTACTTCTCAGGCATTTGATATTCCTCAGCTGAGAATTTTCAGTTTAGCTCTGTACCCCATTTTTAATATCGTTATTTGGCTCTCTGGAGTCTAATTTGTGAGTTCCTTGTATATTTTGGATATTGGCCCTCTAATGGATGTAGGATTGGTAAAGAACTTTTCCCAATCTGTTCATTGCCATTTTGTCCTAATGACAGTGCCTTTTGCCTTACAGAAGCTTTGCAGTTTTATGAGGTCCCATTTGTCAATTCTTGATCTTAGAGCATAAGCCATTGGTGTTTTGTTCAGGAAATTTTCTCCAGTAACCATGTGTTGGAGATGCTTCCACACTTTTTCTTCTATTAGATTGAGTGTATCTGGTTTGATGTAGAGGTCTGATCCACTTTGAATTAAACTTTGTACAGGGTGATAAGAATGGATCAATTTTCATTCTTCTACATGCTGACCTCCAGTTGAACCAGCACCATTTGTTGAAAATGCTGTCTTTTTTCCATTGGTTGGTTTTGGCTCCATTGTCAAAAATCAAGTGACCATATGTGTGTGGATTCATTTCTGGGTCTTCAATTCTAGTCCATTGATCTACCTGCCTGTATATGTACCAATACCATGCAGTTCTTATTAGGATTGCTCTGAAAAACAGCTTGAGATCAGGGATGGTGATTCCCCCAGAAGTTCTTTTATTGTTGCAAATAGTTTTAGCTATCTGGGGTTTTTTGTTATTCCAGATGAATTTGCAAATTACTCTTTCTAATTCTATAAAGAACTGAGTTGGAATTTTGATGGGGATTTCATTGAATCTACTGATTTCTTTTGGCAAAATGGCCATTTTTACTATATTAATTTTGCCAATCCATGAGCATGTGAGATCTTTCCATCTTCTGAGATCTTCTTCAATTTCTCCCTTCAGAGACTTGAAGTTCTTGTCATACAGATCTTTCACTTGCTTGGTTAGAGTCACAGCGAGGTATTTTATATTATTTCGGAATACTGTGAAGGGTGCCATTTCCCTAATTTCTTTCTAAGCCTGTTTATCCTTTCAGGAGAAGAAGGTTACTGATTTGTTTGAGTTAATTTTTTACCCAGTCACTTTGCTAAACTTGTTTATCAGGCTTAGTAGTTCTCTGGTTGAACTTTTGGGGTCACTTAAGTATACTATCATATCATCTGGGAATAGGGATATTTTGATTTCTTCCTTTCCAAGTTTTATCCCTTTGACATCCGTTTGTTGTCTGATTGCTCTGGCTAGAATTTCGAGTACTATGTTGAATAAGTAGGGAGAGAGTGGGCAGCCTTGTCTAGTCCCTGATTTTAGTGGGATTGCTTCAAGTTTCTCTCCATTTAGTTTAATGTTAGCAACTGGTTTGTTGTATATGGCTTTTACTATGTTTAGGTATGGCCTTGAATTCCTATTCTTTCCAGGACTTTTATCATGAAGGGGTGTTGAATTTTGTCAAATGCTTTCTCAGCATCTAATGAAATGATCATATTTTTTTAGTTTGTTTTTATCGTGGATTAAGTTGATGGATTTCCATATATTGAACCTTCCCTGCATCCCTGGGATGAAACCTACTTGATCATGATGGATGATCCATTTGATGTGTTCTTGGATCTGGTTTGCAATAATTTTATTGAGTATTTTTGTGTCAATATTCATAAGAGAAATTCGTCCGAAGTTCTCTTTCTTTGTTGGTGCTTTAGATATAAGCATAATTGTTTCTTTATAGAAGGAATTTGGTAGTGATTAGTCTGTTTCAATTTTATGGAATAGTTTGGACAGTATTGTTATGAGGTCTTCTAAGAAGTTGTGATAGAATTCTTCCCTAAACCCATCTGGTCCTGGGCTCTTTTTGTTTGGGAGACTTTTAATAAATACTTCTATTTCTCTAGGAGTTATGGGGTTGTTTAGATGGTTTATCTGTTCCTGATTTAACTTTGGTATCTGGTATTTGTCTAGAAAATTGTCCATTTCCTCCAGATTTTCCATTTTTGTTGAATATAGGCTTTTGTAGTAGGATCTGATTTTTTTTTTTTTTAATTTCCTCAGATTCTGTTGCTATGTCTCCTTTTCATTTCTGATTTTGTTATTTTGGATACGGTCTCTGTGCCCTCTGTTTAGTCTGGCTAAGGGTGTGTCTATCTTGTTGATTTTCTCAAATGACCAGCTCCTGGTTTTGTTGGTTTTTTGTATAGCCTTTTTGTTTCTACTTAGTTGATTTCAGTCTTGAGTTTGATTATTTCCTGACTTGTACTCCTCTTGAATGGATTTGCTTTTTTATTCAAGAGCTTTTAAGTGTGCCTTCAAGTTGCTGATGTATGCTCTGTCTAGTTTATTTTTGGAGGCACTCAGAGCTATGATTTTTCCTCTTAGCCCTGCTTTCATTGTGTCCCATTGGGTATGTTGTGCCTCCATTATCATTGAATTCTAAGAAGTCTAATTTCTTTGTTTTTTCCTTGTCCAAGTTATCATTGAGTAGAGCATTGTTCAACTTCCATGTGTATGTGGGCTTTCTTTCATTTTTGTCTTTATTGAAGACCAGACTTAGTCCGTGGTGATCTGATAGGATGCATGGCATTATTTCTATCTTTGTGTATTGGTTGAGTCCTGTTTTCTGACCTATTATATGGTCAGTTTTGGAGAAGGTACGATGAGATGCTGAGAAGTTGTATCCTTCTATTTTAGGATGAAGTGGTCTATAAATATCTGTTAAGTCGGCTTGGTTCATAACTGCTGTTAGTTTCTATATGTCTCTGTTTAATTTCTGTTTCCATGATCTGTCCATTGATTAGAGTGGGGTGTTGAAATCTCCTACTATTATGGTGTGAGGTGCAATGTGTGATTTGAGCTTTATTAAGATTTGTTTTATGTATGTAGTTGTCCTTGTATTTGGAGCATAGATATTTAGGATTGAGAGTTCATCATGGTGGATTTTTCGTTTGATGAACATGAAGTGTCCTTCCTTATCTTTTTTTATGACTTTTGGTTGAAAGTCGATTTTATTTGATATTAGAATGGCTATTTCAACTTATTTCTTTGGACTATTTGCTTGGAAAGTTGTTTTCCAGCCTTTTACTCTGAGGTACTGTCTGTCTTTGTCTCTGAGGTATGTTTTATGTACGCAGCAAAATGCTGGGTCCTCTTTACATATCTAGTATGTTAGTCTATGTCTTTTTATTGGGGGATTGAGTCCATTGATGTTAAGAGATATTGAGTAATAGTGACTGTTACTTCCTGTTATTTTTGTTGTTAGAGGTGGAATTATGTTTGTGTATCTCTCTTCTTTTGGTTTCATTGGAAGGAGATTTCTTTCTTGCTTTTTCTAGGGTGTAGTTTCTGTCCTTTTGTTGGAGTTTTCCATTTATTATCCTTTGTAGACTGGATTTCTAGAAAGAAATCTTGTACAATTGGTTTTGTCATGGAATATCTTGGTTTCTCCTTCTATGTTAATTGAGAGTTTTGCTGGATACAGTAATCTGGGCTGGCATTTGTGTTCTCTTAGTGTCCTTATGATATCTGCCCAGGATTTTCTGGCTCTCATATTCCCTGGTGAGAAGTCTCGTGTAATTTTTATAGGTCTGCTTTTATTTGTTACTTGACCCTTTTCCCTTATTGCTTTTAATATTCTTTCTTTGTTTTTTTGCATTTGGTGTTTTGACTATTATGCGATGGGAGGAATTTCTTTTCTGGTCCAATCTATTTGGAGTTCTATAGGCTTCTTGTATGTTTAGGGGTATCTATTTATTAAGGTTGGGTTTTCTTCTATAATTTCGTTGAAGATATTTTCTGGCCCTTTAAGCTGGGAGTCTTCACTCTCATCTATAGCCATTATCCTTAGGTTTGATTTTTCATTGTGTCCTGGATTTCTTGGATGTTTTGCGCTAGGAGCTTTTTGTATTTTCCTTTTTCTTTGATGGTTGTATCAATGTTTTCTATAGTATCTTCTACTCTAAGATTCTCTCTTTTCTCTCTTCTATTCTGTTTGTGATGCCTCCATCTATGACTCCTGATCTATTCCCCAGGTTTTCTATCTCCAGGGTTGTCTCCCTTTGTGTTTTCCTTATTGCTTCTACCTCCATTTTTTTTTAATGACCATCTATTAATTTTATTTTTCTTGGATATTTTATGTATTTACATTTCTTTTTTTTTATTAACTTGAATATTTCTTACATACATTTAGAGTGTTATAAACTTCCACCTCAACTTCATTATGGGTGTTCACCTCACCCCCATCCACCCACTGACGCCCTCACCACAACAGTCTAGTTCACCGCGGGTTCAGTATTAGCAGGACCCAGGGCTTCCCCTTCCACTGGTGCTCTTACTAGGATATTCATTGCTACCTATGAGGTCAGAGTCCAGGGTCAGACCATGTATAGTCTTTAGGTAGTGGCTTAGTCCCTGGAAGCTCTGGTTGCTTGGCATTGTTGTACATATGGGGTCTCGAGCCCCTTCAAGCTCTTCCAGTTCTTTCTCTGATTCCTTCGACGGGGGTCCTATTCTCAGTTCAGTGGTTTGCTGCTGATATTCGCCTCTGTATTTGCTGTATTCTGGCTGTGTCTCTCAGGAGCGATCTACACTTCTGCACTTCTTTGCTTCATCCATCTTGTCTAATTGGGTGGCTGTATATATATGGGCCACATGTGGGGGCAGGCTCTGAATGGGTGTTCCTTCAGTCTCTGTTTTAATCTTTGCCTCTCTCTTTCCCTGCCAAGGGTATTCTTGTTCCCCTTTTAAAGAAGGAGTGAAGCCTTCACATTTTGATCATCCGTCTTGAGTTTCATTTGTTCTAGGCCACTAGGGTAATTCAAGCATTTGGGCTAATAGCCACTTATCAGTGAGTGCATACCATGTATGTCTTTCTGTGATTGGGTTAGCTCACTCAGAATGATATTTTCCAGTTCCAACCATTTGCCTACGAATTTCATAAAGTCATTGTTTTTGATAGCCGAGTAATATTCCATTGTGTAGATGTACCACATTTTCTGTATCCATTCCTCTGTTGAAGGGCATCTGGGTTCTTTCCAGCTTCTGGCTATTATAAATAAGGCTGTGATGAACATAGTGGAGCATGTGTCTTTTTTATATGTTGGGGCATCTTTTGGGTATATGCCCAAGAGAGGTATAGCTGGATCCTCAGGCAGTTTAATGTCCAATTTTCTGAGGAACCTCCAGACTGATTTCCAGAATGGTTGTACCAGTCTGCAACCCCACCAACAATGGAGGAGTGTTCCTCTTTCTCCACATCCTCGCCAGCATTTGCTGTCACCTGAGTTTTTGATCTTAGCCATTCTCACTGGTGTGAGGTAAAATCTCAGGGTTGTTTTGATTTGCATTTCCCTGATGACTAAAGATGTTGAACATTTCTTTAGGTGTTTCTCAGCCATTCGGCATTCCTCAGCTGTGAATTCTTTGTTTAGCTCTGAACCCCATTTTTTTTGTTTTGTTTTGTTTTTTTTTTAATTTTTTTTATTATTAACTTGAATATTTCTTATATACATTTCGAGTGTTATTCCCTTTCCCGGTTTCCGGGCCTGAACCCCATTTTTTAATAGGGTTATTTGTCTCCCTGCGGTCTAACTTTTTGAGTTCTTTGTATATTTTGGATATAAGGCCTCTATTTGTTGTAGGATTGGTAAAGATCTTTTCCCAATCTTTTGGTTGTCGTTTTGTCCTAACCACAGTGTCCTTTGCCTTACAGAAGCTTTGTAGTTTTATGAGATCCCATTTGTCGATTCTTGATCTTAGAGCATAAGCCATTGGCGTTTTGTTCAGGAAATTTTTTTTCCAGTGCCCATGTGTTCCAGATGCTTCCCTAGTTTTTCTTCTATTAGTTTGAGTGTGTCTGGTTTGATGTGGAGGTCCTTGATCCACTTGGACTTAAGCTTTGTACAGGGTGATAAGCATGGATCGATCTGCATTCTTCTACATGTTGACCTCCAGTTGAACCAGCACCATTTGCTGAAAATGCTATCTTTTTTCTACCTCCATTTTTATTTTTATTTTTTTTTCTTTTTTTCGGAGCTGGGGACTGAACCCAGAGCCTTGCGCTTGCTAGGCAAGCACTCTACCACTGAGCTAAATCCCCAACCCCCTACTTCCATTTTTAAATCCTGTATGGTTTTGTTCAATTCCTTCACCTGTTTCCTTGAATTCTTTAAGGTATATTTATGTTTCCTTCTTTAAGGGCTTCTATTTGTTTTATTGTGTTGTCCTGTGTTTATTAAAGGGAATTATTTATGTCCTTCTTAAATTCCTCCATCATCATCATATAATGTGATTTTATATCTAAATCTTGCTTTTCCCGGGTGTTTGGATATCCAGTATTTGCTTTGTTGGGAGAGCTGGGCTCTGATGATACCAAGTAGTCTTGGTTTCTGTTGCTTAGGTTTCTGTACTTGCCTCTTGCCATAAGGTTGTCTTTAGTGTTATGTTGTCTTGCTGTCTCTGACAGTGGCTTGACCCTCCTGTAAACCTGTTTTCTTTCAGCTGTAACTGGGAACAGAGAGCTCTGCTCTCAGGTGTGTAGGCACTCCTGTAGACTGGCCTTCAGCTCTTGGTGAAGGCAGAAACTGGAATGGCCCTGCCCCCGACTGGTCCTATGTCCCTGTGCCCAGGATGCACAAATGGAACTAGGTGATTTCCTCTTGGGCAAGGGATCCAAAGGCTCATAGTCTCCTTAATAAAAACCTCTTTAAGATAGGGTCAGAAAGAAGGTCAAAGGCCATTTTATTGGATATTGAGAGAAACACAACAGGACAGGTAATCTGTAAATCTTAGCAACTGACAGAAAATGTACAAAAAAGAAAACCGCAGGTTCAGCAATGGAGGTTTACAAGCAGCAGCTGGCAGGAGGCATCATCGGGCTAAAAAAAAAAAATCCCAAAAAACATCAACAACAACAACAACAAAAAAAGATTGAGAATGAGGAAACCCGTAGTGAAATGGAAAGTAAGACTAGTCTTTTGGCCAGGATCAAACAAAAGAGATATAGAAAAATGAAAGGGAAAGCAGGCAGAGTCTTTAGTGCTACATGATTTCTCTGCAAGCAGCTGCACCAAGGGAGGGACTTCCAGAAAGAATAAGTATAATATATCATTAAGAGAAGTATGCCAGAACCCAGATGCCCTTCAACAGAGGAATGGATACAGAAAATGTGGTACATCTACACAATGGAATATTACTCAGCTATCAAAAACAACGACTTTATGAAATTCGTAGGCAAATGGTTGGAACTGGAAAATATCATTCTGAGTGAGCTAACCCAATCACAGAAAGACATACATGGTATGCACTCACTGATAAGTGGCTATTAGCCCAAATGCTTGAATTACCCTAGTGGCCTAGAACAAATGAAACTCAAGATGGATGATCAAAATGTGAAGGCTTCACTCCTTCTTTAAAAGGGGAACAAGAATACCCTTGGCAGGGAAGAGAGAGGCAAAGATTAAAACAGAGACTGAAGGAACACCCATTCAGAGCCTGCCCCACATGTGGCCCATACATATAGAGCCACCCAATTAGGCAAGATGGATGAAGCAAAGAAGTGCAGACCGACAGGAGCCGGATGTAGATCGAACCTGAGAGACACAGCCAGAATACAGCAAATACAGAGGCGAATGCCAGCAGCAAACCACTGAACTAAGAACGGGACCCCCGTTGAAGGAATCAGAGAATGAACTGGAAGAGCTTGAAGGGGCTTGAGAATCCATATGTACAACAATGCCAAGCAACCAGAGCTTCCAGGGACTAAGCCACTACCTAAAGACTATACATGGACTGACCCTGGACTCTGACCTCATAGGGTAGCAATGAATATCCTAGTAAGAGCACCAGTGGAAGGAGAAGCCCTGGGTCCTGCTAAGACTGAACCCCCAGTGAACTAGACTGTCGGGGGAGGCGGCAATGGGGGAGGGTGGGGAGGAACACCCATAAGGAAGGGGGGGGGAAGGGATGTTTGCCAAATGTACATAAGAAATACTCAAGTTAATAAAAAAAAAAAAAAAAAAATGTCAGGTATATCAATAGCAGATAAAATATGGTTTACATTCTGAATGGCAGGCATATGAATCACTGGATAGGGTTGGCAGAAAGCCTATTCTTTAAACAAATTTCATACGATAAAAACAATGCTACAGAAAATATCATCCTGAGTGAGGTAACCCAATCACAGAAAAATACACTTGGTATGCACTCATTGATAAGTGGATATTAGCCCAAATGCTCAAATTACCCAAGATGTATAGACCACATGAAACTCAAGAAGGATGTCCAAAATGCAGATGCTTCACTCCTTTAAAAGAGGAACAAAAATATCCATAGGAGGAGATAGGGAGGCAAAGTTTAGAGCAGAGACTGAAAAAATGCCCATTCAGAGCCTGCCCCACATGTGGCCTATACATATACAGCCACCAAAACTAGAAAAAAAAAAAAAAAAAAGAGAAGTATGCCTCCTTTCTTCTTATCTATCATGAGAAGAATCAGTTTTCCTGTGGTGTGGGCTCCTGGCAAGGTAATTGACAGAAACAGCTGGATTCACTCTTAAAAGAAAGAGACAATATATTATGTGATGTTTTGGGAGTAATTTACAATGTCAAGTCTCTACCCAGATTCAGAGGGAAGAGTTAGATTCTACTTGTCAGAGCACAATAGTTTTTCTTTAATGGACTGCCACAGAACCCGGATAACCCTTCCTTTTCATATGGTGATTAAAATCCTAAGGAAGAGACTTCACTTTTTAGTGTTACCAAGGAAACAGGAGGTAGGATCCAAAGTGGACCATGATGGAGGATTTCATCCCCAGTGGGTTACCAGGTTCCTGCCTCTAAAAGTATGGTAGGCTTATTATAGGCATCAGTGATCTATGACATATTTCATAAAGATCCTAAGTTGAAATTTAAATTGTTTGAAAGTTTCAAACAAAAATGACAAAAATGGAAATTCTCCAATATTCTGATTTGATCACTACATATTGAATATTAAATAAATGTTCTAAAATGTCACATTGTACCTCATTAATGTACGTGATTATGCTGTAATAACTAAATAAATATAAATTAAAAAAGTTAACACTTTCAAAATCATTTATGTTGCTTATGATTCGGAGGTAAATAAAGAACATGAGAATAGAGATGGTATTTCATGGAGATATATAAAGAATGTTTATTTGCCAAAGAATTTTTCTAAGTTAAATTTTGTAAACTAATGAATTTGTTAAGGATGCTTACTACAGTGTGGGTGTGAGGCTACTTACAGGAATCTGGGTCACTTAAAAGTAGCTGAATCAACAGGAAGTTCCACCCCAGCAGGGGAATGACAAAAACTTCAGCACTGTGCTCTTACCTACTCTGTACTCTTAGTCAGCCTTCCACATCCAATATAGTTTTCACACTTTTCAAGTCCATATTTAGCTGGGGAAGAAGGTGGGCAGGATCAGGACTTGTGGTAAGAACTTTAGGATAGCTTCTAGTAACATTTTAAAACTCACCTACAAGGGAATGTTAATTACTCTGTTACCATTATTGTAGACCTAGCTACCGCTATGTTGTTTTATATATTTCAATGTCTGACTTCTTGGCCAAGATATTCTGGAGTTCATAAAAGTGACATAATGTTCTATAATGGCAATGGACATGTTACATCTAGGCAGAATAACTATGTCTAGATACCTCTTCCCTTTCTTCCTTCAGCTCTATAGTCTTTCTCCTCTAGAGTTCCTCTTAGATATTTTCTTATCTTAGGAGAAGGTGATAGTAATGTATGATTCTTTAAAAATAGGGATACCCTACCACAGATCATCACTTGCCTGCTTATATGGCTTTGGTTTGAGTAAATAATCTCTGTATTTACAGGCTCCTAAATTTCCCAACTTTACAGTTTATATCACTGAAGAAAACTAGACCACAATCATATATCATTTGTGTCTTATCAGTCTGTACATATTAAATATACTTTATAATGCTGGATAGAGGTGGACAATATAATTTCTGAGGTTTTTTTCACCCATAGTATAAGCTTAACTCTTTTCACCTTTTTGCTAACCCTATATTCATCCACAACTTGACTTTTTTTTTCACAATAGGGGGGCACTATGGCGATTCACTGACTTTTATCCCTTCAATAAACTGTTCCTTGTGATTTATACTATTGTGGAGGCTTGTAAACGCAGCATCTGTTCCTCTTTCAACACTTTCCCAAGCAAATCTGGATTGACTTCAGCACTAACTGTTGCTATGTTTGCTTTCAAGTTAAAAAAGCAGGTCCCTTTGTTTGGCCTCTGTCTAAGTTACTCTTCAATTGCTGAGATAAAATACCATGATCAAAGCAACTTATAGAAGAAATTATTTAGTTAGTTTATGGTTAAAAAATGATAATAGTACATGATGTAGAATCCGCATAACATGTAGCAGGCAACTGAACAGCAACTGAGAGCTTACATCCTGAACCACAGACAAGAAGCAAAGTGAGCCACTGGAAATGTCGCATGACTTTTGAAAGCTCCTAAGACTATCCAAATAGAGCCAACAGTTGTGGCCTAAGGATTCAAATGCCCAAGATTTGTGGGGGCACATCTCATTTAAACTACCGTGACCTTCACTTTTCTCATTCCCACTGGATTACTTTAGGTTATTAGAGACATGATTCACATACTGCTATAAGTAAATCACTCAGATATTCCAAAGCCTACCTTACCTAATAAAAACCATGTAGAATCATGTAACTAGGTAAAGCTGACTGAAACTATGTAAGTCATGAGTTTACTGATTAACTTCTTTTCTGATTATATTGTTAATGTAGCCTTACCCAGAGCAGAGAACTGGGTAATAAATACTGCCTCTCTTATTCCAAGTTCTCTGCTATATTTATTGCAATCTCATCATGAAATATTTTACCAGTATATACTACCATAACCATCCTTTTAAAATGCTATTTGCTATCTTTGGGGATGACAATATATCTTATACATTCAGGGATTTCCCTGAAGATATAGATGGTACAGATAGACTTTTCCTCTGGGCAGACACTTCAAATTCAGTTGTATGTCTTTTGTCCATATAAAGGGCTATACAAATGATCAGTCAGACTCATCTTTGGTTTTGTTGTATCTTTGCTCAGTGCCAATTTGTTATAAGACTCTCTCTGTGGAGAGACTCGAAGAAACTTCATTTCTTTGCAATGACCAAATGCAATTTGTGTACCAGTTGACCAAAAACCAAATAAACAACAACAACAAAAAAATCAAAACAACAAAACCCAAAACAGTTTCATCTAAGTCCAATTTCATGAACTAATGAGTTTTCTTAGATTACTTACAGGGAATCGATAAGGAAATACTTGGAGGAGTGTGAGTGGCCCAGAAACAGTGATATCAGCAAGAAGTTCTACTTCAGTGTGGATACTAACTTGGAAAGGCTGCCTCGCTGAAGTTATAGCCACCATCAATCTTCCATCAACTGTATACCACGGCTCCCTACAAGAACATATATTGTCATGCACAGGACCAGGAACCTTGAACAAATTTCTGGTAGATCCCCACAACCTTCCACAGATGAATAATATAAGCATTATGTTGTTTGGCTTATCTCATTGCCATAACTTCTGGAAAAAATATTCTAGGTTACTGAAGAAACCTCGGTTCCACAATGACAATGTCCTGCTACCCCAAAAAATCGCATTACTGCAACAGAGGTAGTTGATGAAAATTCTTAATTTTGTTTTTAGAATATTAATAACTTCAGATGCCTATAACAATAGCAAACCTCCACATCAAACCAGATACACTCAAATTAATAGAAGAAAAAGTGGGGAAGAATCTCGAACACATGGGCACTGGAGAAAATTTCCTGAACAAAACAACAATGGCTCATGCTCTAAGATCAAGAATCAACAAATGGGACCTCATAAAACTGCAAAGCTTTTGTAAAGCAAAAGACACTGTCATTAGGACAAAACGGCAAACAACAGATTGGGAAAAGATCTTTACCAATCCTACATCTGATAGAGAGTTTAATAACCAAAATGTACAAAAAACTCAAGAAGTTAGACTCCAGAGAGCCACATCACCCTATTAAAAATGGGGTACAGGGCTAAACAAAACATTCTCAGCTGAGGATTATCGAATGGCCAAAAAGCACATAAAGAAATGTTCAACATCCTTAGTCATCAGGGAAATGCAAATCAAAACAACCCTGAGATTGTTGTGGACACAGAACAATTTTTTTTACTTTGTGAATCCTATGCACTACTGAGTTTACCTGTTATTATTATTATTATTATTATTATTATTATTATTATTATTATTTTATATTGTCAATCACTTTATTGTACAGAATTAGTCTTCTGAGATGAGACTTTCTTGATGCTTAAACAAAATTCTGATTACCCTCTTTAGCTATGATATATCAGATTGCAACTTAAAGTCCAATTTATATTTCAATATTCTTTTACCTTTGCAAGTTAGCCTCGTAATCACAATGTAGGTAATCCGGCAGAGATAAAAGGAAGCCCCAAGAAAATGTAGATATTGTTCAATATAAAAATTAACTGTGGCTACCAAATGTAGTTATTTTCCATTTCAAGTATAAGAAGCAAAGTTAGACAAACTGTTCTTGAGACTTGCTTGACCTATGTTAAATTGCATACTAGTAATAAGTATAATTATAGAGACATCAGCTGGCTTTTACCATTCTGTGGCTATAAATGAAGACAAACTGTTAAAAGCCTTAGATTCAATATCCAGTTGAAATTAGTTTTATCAATCAAGATACCCACAGCAAATGAATTGCTTGGACTATGCTTAGGAAATAATAATAGTGTAATTAACAGTCAGATGCCCATATGTGCTCTGAGCTCTCCATTCCACAGTCCAGCTAGTATCTAATTAGTAATGGAACAAAAATAGAACAAGTGGAAGATACTAAAAAAAAACAAAAAAAACCCCAACATTTCTAGGTTGAACTAACAGTATGTTCACAGCACTATGCCAGTAACTGGGCAATTCTGAAACATGAGATAAAGATAAATATTTCTATCCTCTTGATTCTTTAGACTTAGTCACAAAGGTGAACAGAATAAATAATATAGATTCTATTTATGTATATTTCAGTTACTTTTGTAATAACACACCATGACCAAGGCAACTTGTAAAACAAAGCATTTAATTTGGTTTAGAATTTCAGAGGGTCAGAGTCCGTGATGGCAGAGTGAAGGAACAACTGAGAGCTCATATCTAGATTCACAACCACAAAGGGGAAGGGGGATGAGACTTGTCACTCTTTTGAAACCTGAAAGCCTATGCCTATTGACACACCTCCTCTAAAAAGGACATACCCTCTAATATTCCATAAGGGGTCCATCAACAAGTGACCAACATTCAAATATGTGCCCTATGGGGCCATTCTCATTTAAACCACCACAATGAAACACCATTATAATTTAAAAGGGACATGGACTGCACTGCTCAGGAAACTTTTGTGAAAGGGGAACATGAACAAGGTCACAATAAAGAGACCAAATTATACACCTCATATTTCATATCTCTGTGTTATGATGAATAATAATGAAACACAAAATCAAATCACAAAGATGTACTTTTCTTTATTCTGTGATTTGAGAAGTTACATTTAAATACCAACCCTGCTCAATTACTTAGGTAGAAAACAATGGAGACATACAACTACTAAAAGTCTTCAAGATTTTCCTAGCCATCTTCAAGGTTTTTTAAATGTTGCTTTTAGTCCCAAACTGTAAACTTTTTTCTTACCTCTATAGTGAAAGAATGTCATCCTTAGAGACTTATCCATGTCCATCATTTTGTAGTCAATATTTGCTTTCTTTTTTTTTAAAAAAATTGTAATCTTTTTCTTACACACTAGGTTTTATTCCCTTCCAGGTCCACCCTCTGATTGTTTCTCATCCAATAACTCTTCCCCAGCCCCTGTCTCCAGGAGGAGGTCACCTCCCCCATACCTCACCCCAATTCCCACCAGAACTCCCCAATACCTGGGGTCTCCTGTCTCTTCTGGGTTAGGTGCATGTTCTCTGACTGAACCCAGACTCAGGAGTCCTCCGCTGTATACGTGTTGGGGGCCATATATCAGCTGGTGTATGCTGCCTGGTTGGTGATCCAGTATCTCAGAGATCTCAGGGGTCCAGGTTAATTGAGACTGCTGATCCTCCTATATGGTTGCCCTCCTCCTCAGCTTCTTCTAACTTTTCGTTAATTCAACCACAGGGGTCAGCAGCTTCTGTTCATTTGGTTGGGTACAAATATCTGCATCTGACTCTTTCAGCTGCTTTTTCGGTCTCTCAGAAAGCAGTCATGATAGGTTCCTTCTTGTGAGTGCTCCACAGCCCCAGTAACAGTGTCAGACCTTGGTGCCTCCCCTTAAATTGGATCCCACTTTGGTTCTGTCACTGGACCTCCTTTCCCTCAGGTTCCTCTCAATTTTTCTCCCTGCAGTTCTTTCAGACAGGTTCAATTATGCGTCAGAGTTTTGACTGTAGGATGACAACCCCATTCCTCACTTGATGCCCTGCGTTTCTACTGGAGATGGGATATACAAGTTCCCTCTCCTCACTGTAGGGCATTTCATCTAGGGTCCCTACCTTTGAGTCCTGAGAGTCTCTCACCTCCTAGGTCTCTGGTACATTCTGGAGGGTTCCCCTACCTCTTACCCCCTGAAGTTGCCTGTTTCCATTCTTTCTGCTCGATCTTCAGTCCTGTTCCCCCTACCCAATACATGATCATGTTCCCCTCTTCCTTTTCCTGTCTCCTTTCTCACCCAGGACTCTCCCTCCCTACCCCTTGTGGTTGTTTTCTTCTTCCTCCCTAGTGGAATTGAGGTGTCTTCTCTTGAACCCTTAGGCTTGTTGACCTTTATGAGTTCTGTGGACTGTATCTTGAGTATTCTGTACACTGAGTACATATCATGCATGTCCTTTTGTGTCTTAGTTACCTCACTCAAGATGATATTTTCTAGTTCCATCCATTTGCCTGTAAAACTCAGGGTGTCCTCATTAATAGCTAAGTAGTACTCCACTGCTTAAATAAACCACATTTTCTGTATCCATTCTTCTGTTGTAGGACATCTGGGTTGTTTCCAGCTTCTGGTTATCACAAAGGAGGCCACTATAAATATAGTGGAACACGTGCCCCTGCAGACTGGTGAGACACCTATGGGTATATTCCCAAGAGTGAGATAGCTAGGTCTTCAGATAGATCTATTTCCTGTTTTCTGAAGAACCTCTACGTTGATTTCCAGAGTGGTTGTACCAATTTGCAATCCCACCAGAAATGTAGGAGTGTTCCTCTTTCTCCACATCCTTGCCAACATGTGCTGTCACCTGAGGTTTTGATATCCATTCTGTTTGATGTAAGGTGGAATCTCAGGATCATTTTGATTTGCATTTCCCTGCTGACTAAGGACTTTGAACATTTCTTCAGGTGCTTTTCAGCCACTCAAGATTCCTTTGTTGTGAAGTCTCTGCTTATTTCTGTCCTCCATTTTATGATTGCTCTGTTTGGTTTTTGCTTTTTTGGTGGTTAGATTCTTGAGTTCTTTATATATTTTGGATATTAGCCCTTTATCAGATGTGAGGTTAGTGATGATTTTTTTCCAGATCTGTAGGTAGCTGATTTGTCCTATTGACTATGTCTTTTGTCTTACAGAAACTTTCCAGTTTCATGAGCTACAAATTATCAATTCTTGATCTTAGAGCCTGAGCCATTGGAGTTCTGTTTAGGAAACTTCCCCTGTGCCAATGAGTTCAAGGATCTTTACCAATTTCTCTTGTACTAGATTCTTTGTATCTGGTTTTATGTTTAGGTCCTTGATCCATGTATGGACTTGAGCTTTGTGCATGGTGACAAATATGGGTCTATTTTCATTTTTCTACATACATACAGACAATTAGACCAGCACCATTTATTAAAGATGCTTTTTTGCCATTATATATTTTTGACTTCTTTGTCAAAGATCAAGTGTCTGTAAGTATGTGGTTTTATTTCTTGGTCTTCAATTCTATTCCATTGATCAGCATGTCTGTCTCTGTACCAATACCATGCAGTTTTTATCACTATTGCTCTGTAGTAGAGCTTGAGGTCAGAGACTGTGATTCCCCCAGCAGTTCTTTTATTGTTAAGAGTTGTCTTTGCTATTCTGAGTTGTTCTGCCTTTCCAGATTAATTTGAGAATTGCTCTTCCCATGTCTTTGAAGAATTGTGTTGTGATTTTGATGGGAATTTCATTGAATCTGTAGATTGCCTTTGGTAGGATGGCCATTTTTACTATGTTAATCCTGCCAATCCATGAGTATGGGAGATCTCTCTACTTTCTGGGAACATCTTCGATTTCTTTCTTGAGAGACGTGAAGTTATTGTTATGCAGATATTTCACTTGTTGAGTTAGACTTATTCCAAGATATTTATGTTATTTGTGGCTCCTGTGAAAGGAGTTATTTTCCTAATTTTTTTTCTCAGACTGTTTATCATTTGTACAAAGGAAGGCTTCTGATTTGAATTAATTTTATATTCAACATTTGCTTTCATTTGAACCATTATTTCAGGATATTAGCCTCTGCTTTCTGATGTAATACCATGCTTACTTAAATGCATTGTTAGGTTTATTTGACAGACAGCATAATTATTCTAATTTCACTTTAAGTAATAACTTATAATAGTCCATGATTAAAACATAGTTATGAAGAAAGATTTGAGAAGGATTTGATTTAGGATGGCAGTAAGGTTAATATTTTTTTAGCTTATCAACAAAAAAGAGGATTTAAAAGGACTAATATTATCCAGTAGGTATTTGAACAAATTTATATGTCAAAAACACCAGAAAACAAAATGTGATGTATGAATATATACTTAAATTTGTCAACATTAATAAAAAAAAACAAAAGCATGGGTAATTTTAAAAGAGCTAGAAGAAAATAACAGCATAAATTGATGAGAATCATGGAAAGCATTTGACTGTGAGTACAATTCTCTCATAGAAAGGAATTACCTCATAATTTTATGGCCATACAGTCTGATAAAGAGAGAGTTAAACTCTAGGGACTGGCCAAGAAGCTGACTGGGGACAATCTATATAATAAATTGAAGTACAGAGAACTATACTTATAGTGTAAGAGCTAAACACAATAACATATTGATTTACTTGTATTATAGTTCAAGTTTATAATATCTGGATGTAAAAGCAAATTATTTAAGACTATTACTATTTATGAAATTGATTTAGTGATCAGTTACTTCAACAGAAGGACCAAAATAAGCAAACTGTTATGGCATCACAAAACAATTGTGAACTTATGTGGTAACAATTCAAACATTGTCATCTCTAGTTCTCTGATTAAAGCAACACTGTTTACTCTAATTTAAAATGTAATAGCCATGTGACCATGATTGACAATGTCAAACATGACAACTAAATTTAAAACATGACAACTAAAATTAGAAGCAGAGTAAGATGAAAGGTAATTCAAAGTACTGTGTAGTGAAATGTTCATGGAGTGGAAAGAACACACCAGCTTCCCAAACCAATATAATTTTTAGCTGTACCTAAACACTTATCTTTATACTTACCGATAAATGTAACACTCAGAAAAGTGTTTCCTTTTGCAACAGACACCGACTACTTCAGAGATCCACCATTGTTCGAAATGAAGAGAACAAGGAAAGGTAGGGTGCCCGACCCCAACTAATATATCTGCAATGCAAGCTCTATACCTATTTATTGCACAGGGAATATAAGTAAAGAGGGGCAGATTACATTCTAGGGAAACTCCATTTAAACTCTTTATAAAAGCTAAAAATATTACTATTAATATAGCAACATTTCCTCAGTAGTATATTTCCATTGGACATTTTGAAAGGTATGCATTGTTATTTATCCCTACCCCCCCTGTTACTCTGCTACCCCTACTAAGCCCTCTGCTCCTTACTTCTTTATTTAACCTTCCTCCTTTATTATTTCCCTTTAACACTACTGTCTGTCTCCACTCCTTTGAAATGTAATCCCACCATGGCTCCTTACTAACTTTCTGACCTATGTAAGTATTCCTAAAAAACACACATATGAAAGATTCTAAGGCTAACTTCTACAAATGAGAGAAAACATATTATGGTTATCTTTCTGGATCTGGTTACTTCACTTAGTGTATAATTGTTTTCAGCTCCATCTATTTGCTTGTGCCTTTCATTATTTCAGGGTTTTTTTTAATACTCTAAATAATATTCTGTTAAATAAACGTGCCATTTCCATTGGGTTAGAATGTTGATATATATTTAGTCTCTGTTCCTATTGAATAGGATTATAAATAGAACAAAGTGGACATGGATTATCAATGCTTCGCAATAAGGTGTAGAGTCCTTGGAGAATATATGCTCAAGTGATAGAGAAGGATATTGAGGTAATTCAATTTTTAACATAAATGCATGTGGAAGATACTTGGTTCAAACAGCATGCAAAATAAAGATAAATCTGGAAAGGCTTCCCTATATAAAGAGGAAGATATATTATGGCTAGGGTAATTATGGTTCCATGTCATTGCTGAATGCAAATAAGACAGACCAATGGAATATAATAGAGAACACAGAACTATGGATGGCACTCTGTAATTGGGAAAAGATAATCTTATCTATAAATGGACCAAAAGGAATTTACTATTAATTTTTATGGAAAATATTAGTAGGTCCTTGTGCCATGTCTTGCAACATAAGAAATTCTATGTGAATGAAACATTTTGATGTGAAAAAGGCTGTAAAATTTTTAGAAGGTAGTATTGCAAAAATGTTATAAATTTTATTATTATAGAGTTCAAAAAAGGAGGATTTCTTAAATTAGACACACATCAGAAACTATAATGCAAAGTACAGATCTGAAAACAAATTATCATGGATACCATTAATAGAATGAAAGTTAAGCTGTAAGTTGGGAAATGCAACATATCTATCTCAAAACTACTTTTAAAAAACACATAAAAGATATTAGAAATAACATAAGAGTAGACAATGTTGGGAAACCAGATAAAACCTTAAACATTTAGAATATGAGCAATTAACACATTGAAAGGTGTTTAAAACATTATAACTCAACATTTACACTACGAGGACTAAGTTAAACAGAAATATGGGCAGGTTATAAAGACACAGACAAAAAACTGTCATGGAGTCCTTATGTATAACATACTTAAACATTTAAAGACTCATTTCTTTCAGCAGTGTAAAGAAAAAAGTGTAATATATTAATATATGCATGAAGTATAATATGTAGTCATGTATAGTTTAATTAAGTCTTCCATATAATGATAAAACATTTTTAGCTTTTTTTTGTATGTATTTGTGAGTGGTATACATGTTTGCATACACATGCTTTTGTGTGTGTGTGTGTGTGTGTGTGTTTTTGTGTGTGTGTGTGTGTGTGTGTGTGTGTGTGTGTGTGTGTGTGTGTTTGTGTATGTGTCAAGGAGGGGGCTGGAGTTAACGATATTTTCCTCCATTGCCTTCCACATTAGATATTGGAGCAGGGTTTCTCACTGCATCCAGAGTTCATTGTCGACCCCGGTTTATTTAGTCAGAGTCTGCTTGGATTTTCTGTTTCTGCCTCCTGTGCCTGTGATTACAGGATGGCCATCATTCCCGCTTATTTTAAATAAAGTTTCTGGATATATGAACTCATGTCCTCATATTTCTGTGGCAAACACTTACTTATTAGCTACCTTTTCAACCTTCAATACATATTGTAAAAGAAAAGAAAAAGAGCTTCTTTCTCTGCTCATTAAAATCCCTAAACTAAATTGTTTTCAAGAGGAAGCAGATATGGGTGATAAAAGCAAAAAAATTCATTTTTAAATTTTAAGATATTAGTTTTCTGGAAAGGACTTAAGAGCTCTTACAGAAACTGGAGGGATGGAGACATCAGATTCTATCAGTGATCTCTTTCTTGGCATAAAATGTGACAAAGGTTTATCCATTCAAATAACCCTGTGTCATGCATATAAAAATTTCTTATCACTATACATCCATTCAAAACACTTTAAGCAATACTCTGATAAATTGGTTTAATAGTCAACTCCCCATATTTTGATATCTAATCATGCTTGATATTTGCCCAGGTTACTCTTCTTCTCTAATGCTCAGTGTTACTGCTGAAGAGTTTGGTCCCCTATCACTAAAAATTGTTCAGATTATATAGAATTCCCATTACACTTGATGTTTCCTCTTAGCAGTTTTTCATGCATTGACCTTTCTGTTCCTTCTTGGTTATAAATACTCTCCATGCATGCTGTATTCAGAGGTTTGTCAAATTTCTCTCCTACTGGAATATACTGTTGGCAAGCTTTTGTTCCTGTCATGATAACCCTTAATAAAGTCTGCATTACCGTGAGTTAACAAGTGACAGTGAATGACTTATTAAACAGTAATATTCACAAGGAAGTTCTTTTGATGTTAAATATTTGCTTTATGAAACCTTTCATGTGTTTTATTATCCATATGCATTACTGTAATTTCTATTTTAAAGGAAAGTAATGAAGCTGAATCTCTTATTAAAACGTTGTCATTTAAGTACTAGAAATTATGGACATGAGGAAAAGCTCCTTTTATTGAAAATATATTCCTCTTGCATGCGGTACATTTGGAATACAGTTTCCCCTCCCTCTGCTCTTCCCAGCTTCCTCATGACATTCCCTCTCCCCCATATCTACTCCTCATTTTTTGTTATCAGAAACAAACCAGCTTCTAAGAGAAAACAATGAAATCTGTCAAATAAGACAAGACAAAAGCCCTCATATAAAGGCTGGACAAGGCAACCAAGTGGGAGGGAAGGAGTCCCCAGAGCAGACAAAAGTCTGCTACCACTGTTAAGAGTCACACAAAAATACCATGCTAACAGCCATAACAAATACACAGAAGATCTGGAGCAGACCCATGAAAGCCCAGTGCTTGCCACTTCAGTCTCTATGAGCCCATGTAAGACCTGCTTTACTGATTGAGTGGGCCATGTTCTTCTGGTAGCCTCTATTCCTCTATTCCCTCTGTACCCTACAATTTTTCCTCCCCTTCTTCCATGGGGTTCCCGAAGCTCCAAAGGGGGCCTGGCGGAGAACTCCAATTTAGACCCCTTTCTGCATAATGTCTGGCTATGGGTCTCTGCACATGCTCCCATCTGCTACCAAAGGAAGACTCTCTTATGATGACTGGACAAGACACCAATCTATGAATATAGCAAATATTTATTAGGAATCATTTCATTTCATCATCATCATCATCAACAACAACAACAGCAGCAGCAGCAGCAGCAGCAGCAACAACAACAACAACAACAACAACATCTATTTGTCTTTGACTCTATTCCAGGTTTCTTGGTTATACAGTCTCCTGTGCCTGGTCATCTAGGCAGGGTCAGGCATGAGCTCTCTCTTGTGGCATGAGCTTCAAGTTAAACCACTCCCACAAGTTCTTTGATCCCACTGCCCCAATACATCTTGTAGGCAGAGCAGATTGCAAGGGGATAGTTTGTGGCTCAGTTGGTGTCCAGGTTTCTCTTTTGGAAGCCTACTGAATACCTTCCCACGCAAAAGAGACTACAACTTGGGGTGAAGGCTCCATTCCACTGTCAGCTGGACCTCCCTAAATTCAGTGAGCTGTGTGGATGTTGTCCTTGGTAATAGGACTCCACTGTCAGTTTGTGGACAGTGATCCTCTATGTTTAGTTATCTTTATGGGACCACCTCAGCCAACAACTCAATGGAATACAACCCAGTCTCACCACTGGAAACCTTCTCTGGCTATAAAAGTCCAGATTCTGTATCCTTCATTACTACCATTCCTCACTAGTGCCACCCTCATAGATACCAGGAAGTTTCTACTGCACTAGGTTTCCATACTGCCCCTCAAATACACTCAGTTCTAGATATCTCTCTCCAAACTGTCTCCCTCCATCCCTCCCACTGATCTGATTGATTCCTCTACCCCCATCCTGACTTTCCCCCAGTCAACCTGCAAAATCTATACCATCTCTCCTTCCCAGAGAGATATATGCTTGCACACTAGAGCCCTCCACTCTCTCTAGCCTCTTTATCTAACCTCTCTTGATTATCTTTATCTCCTCTTTATATAACCTCTCTTGATTATCATGTACTTAACAGCTAATAGCCACTTATAAGTGAATACATGCCATATTTGTTTGAGTTACTTCATTCAGGATGATTTTTTTCCTAGTTGCATCAAATTGCCACCAAGTATAATAATGTCATATTTTAACAACTGAGTAATACTCCATTGTATATATTGTACCACACTTTTATACATTCTTTAGTTGAAGGACATGTAAGTTGTTTCCAGTTTCTGACTATTACTAAGAAAGTCAAAATGAACATATTTGAACAAGTACCCTTATGGTAGGATGTTCAAGAATGGGATAGCTGTGTCCTGAGGTAGATCATTTCCAAATTTTCTGCAGAGCCACCATATTGATTTCCATAATAGCTATACAAGTCTGCACTCCCACCAGCAATGAAGGGGCATTTCCCTTGCTTCACATTCTAGCCTGCTTTAGCTATCACTTGTGTTATTGATCCTAGCCATTCTGAAAAGTAGAAGATAGAATCTCAAAGTAGTTGTGATTTGCATTTCCCTGATGGATAAGGATATTTAAAACTTCTGTAGGTGTTTCTCAGTCATTTGAGATTCATTTATTGAGAACTGAGTTTGTATCTGTAACATTTTTAATTGTATTATTTGTTTTTGTCCTTATTTTTGTTTTTGTTTTATTTTGATATCTAGTTGTTACATGTCTATTGTATGTAAGGTTGGCAAAAATATATTCACATTCCATAAGCTGTTTCTTTGTCTAATTGTATGTATTATTTTTCTTACAGAATATTTTTTGTTGCCTGCAATCCCATTTATTAATTGTTGAATTTACAGTTTACCTTACTGATGTTCTCGTCATAAAATTGTCTCTTGTGCCAATGTGTTCAAGACTTTTCCTCACTTTCTCTTCTATTAGGTTCAATATGTTCGGTTTAATGTTGAGGTCTTTGATCCACTTGGACTTGAGTTTTGCACAGGCTGATAAATATGAATCTATTTGCATTCTTCTATATGCAGACATCCAGTTAGAGCAGCACAATTTGTTGCAGATACTTTCTGTTTTCCACTGTGTATTTCTGGCTTCTTTATTTAAATTTAGATATCTGTGGGTGTGTGGATTTACATCATGGTCTTTGATTCATTTCTATTAATCAACCTGTTTGACTTTATGCCAAATATCAAACAGTGTTTATTAATATGTCGTTGTAGTATAACTTGAAATTGGGAATGGTAAGGCCTCCAGTGGTCCTTTTATTCTTCAGGATTATTTTAGCTTTCTTGGGCTTTTTGTTTCTCTGTACTGAGTATTGTTCTTTCAAGATTTGTGAAAAATAGGGTTGGAATTTTGATGGGAATTGTGTTGAATCTGTAGATTTCTTTTGGTAAAATGGCCATTTTTTTTACTATGTTCATCCTACCAAATCATAAGCATGGGAGATCCTTCCATCCAATAGTTTTACTTCAATTTCTCTCCTTAAAGACTTGTAGTGTTTATCATATAAGTCTTTTACTTGCTTGGTTAAAGTTATCTATTTTATATCATTTGAAGCTATTGTAAAAGGTATTGTTTCCCTGATTTCTTTTTCAGCTCATTTGTAGTTTGTGTTTTTGGTGGCTGATGGTCTTTTTCAATTCACTTTCTATCCAGCGACTTTGTTGAAAGTGTTTATCATGTGTATGAATGTGTTTAACAACTATAGCTACAGGCTATAGGCTTCCTGTAAATTGCCTTTATTATGTTTAGGTATGTCCCCTGTATACATAATCTCTCCAGGACTTCTAAGATGAAGTTGTGTTGGATTATGTCAAGGGATTTTTTGGCATCTAATGAGATGGTAATATGGTTTTCTTCTTTCAATTTATTTATATGGTGGATTACATTTACTAATTTTCATATTTGAACCATTCCTGCATGTCTGTAATGGAGCCAACTTGATCATGGTGGCTGACTTTCTGATGCATTTTGGATTTGCTTTGAAAATATTTTTATTGAGTATTTTTGCATGTATGTTAATAAGGGAAATTGTACTGTAATTCTCTGAATGTTTGTATGACTTAGGTATCATGGTGATTACAACCTCGAAATTGATTTGACAAAGTTCCTTCTGTTTCTATTTTGTTGATTAATTTGAGGAGTCTTGGCATTAACTCATCTTTGCACATATTTTAGAATGCTACACTAAACCTGATGAACCTGGACTTTGGGGGGTTGGGAGACTTATAATGATGATTCTATTTCATTAGGGATTATAGATATATTTAAACTGTTTATCTTACCTCAATTTAATTTTGGTGAGTGATATTGATTGAGAAAAGTATTCATTTCTTTAGTATTTTCCAATTTGGTGGAGTATAGTGTTTTGTTTCAAAGTATGTTCTTATGATTCTGAAGATTATTCAGTGTCTGTTACTATGCCCTCTGTTTCATTTCTGATTTTATTATTTTTCATATTTTCTTTATATCTTTTAGGTAATTTAGAGTGTCGGCGCCAGCACCGACCTGGTACCGAGAATCGGGCGAAAGCCTACGGGATGAAAGAAACACGCACACACAGGTTATTCGTGTCAAGCCAGGAGAGGGAGAGGGAGAGGGAGAGGGAGAGAGAGAGAGAGAGAGAGAGAGAGAGAGAGAGAGAGAGAGAGAGAGAGAGAGGAGATGGAGAGCGGAAGAGTGAGAGTGAGGAGGAGTAGTGAGAGAGAGTGCTGTAGCTTTATTCACCACTTATATACCCAAGTCTCCAGGTAGAAAATAACTGGGAAGCACAGTGGGAGACCCTGGCCTCGTGACTACCTGGCTGACTTGCAACAAAAAGACCGACTAGGAGATCTGAATAAATTAGGGAGAACTCCGAGAAGGCCAGCCTAAATCTCAAGGATAAAGGCTGAGGAAGTAAAAGGCAGAAGTAAATTGACCACCACCCAGGTGTGGTCCAGGTGTGTCAGTTCCACATGCATCAGCCGGGCTCAGCAGAGGTCATGCAGTGGAGACACCGGTGTTTACTACTTGGTCTTTTCTTCCTGTGCAGAAATACATGGGAGAGGCCTCTGTCCAACAATCCCATGACTTTGTGGCCATACAGTTACAAAGTGGCCAGGCCCAAATCCAATATGGCACTACATTAGAGGAAGGTTTGTCCTGTTTGTTTTTCCCAAAGAATCAACTCTTCATTTCAGTGATTCTTTGAATTGGCCTCTTTGTTTCTAGTTTAATAATTTTGGCCCTCCCTAGGTTTGATCCATTTCCTGCAATCTACATTTGTTTCCTGTGCTTACTTCTTTTTGTTGTAGTGTATTTCAGTATGCTGAAAGTTGCTAGTGTAAGAGCTCATTCATTTTTCTATATAAACAAAGTTCAATAGTTTGAGTATGTTGTATGTACATTTTCACTGAATTTTAGAATGTCATTTTTGTATTGATTCCTCTGTCATTCAATAGAGATTTGTTCAGTTTCCATGAGTTTCTAATCTTTCTGTTGTTTCTGTTGCTGGTGTCTAGCTTTAACCCATGGTTGTTTGATGGAATGAAAGGATTTATTTCCAATTTCTTTTTTTTTCCGCATTTTTTTTTTTTATTATTAACTTGAGTATTTCTTATATACATTTCGAGTGTTACTCCTTTCCCGTTTTCCGGGCAAACATCCCCTAATCCCTCCCCTCCCCTTCTTTACTTGGTGTTCCTCCCCATCCTCCCCCATTGCCACCCCTCCCCCAACAATCTAGTTCACTGGGGTTCAGTCTTAGCAGGACCCAGGGCTTCCCCTTCCACTGGTGCTCTTACTAGGATATTCACTGCTACCTACGAGGTCAGAGTCCAGGGTCTGTCCATGTATAGTCTTTAGGTAGTGGCTTAGTCCCTGGAAGCTCTGGTTGCTTAGCATTGTTGTACATATGGGGTCTCGAACCCCTTCAAGCTCTTCCAGTTCTTTCTCTGATTCCTTCAACGGGGATCCTATTCTCAGTTCAGTGGTTTGCTGCTGGCATTCACCTCTGTATTTGCTGTATTCTGGCTGTGTCTCTCAGGATCGATCTACATCCAGCTCCTGTTGGTCTGCACTTCTTTGCTTCATCCATCTTGTCTAATTGGGTGGCTGTATATGTATAGGCCACATGTGGGGCAGGCTCTGAATGGGTGTTCCTTCAGTCTCTGTTTTAATCTTTGCCTCTCTCTTCCCTACCAAGGATATTCTTGTTCCCCTTTTAAAGAAGGAGTGAAGCATTCACATTTTGGTCATCCTTCTTGAGTTTCATGTGTCCTGTGCATCTAGGGTAATTCAAGCATTTGGGCTAATAGCCACTTATCAATGAGTGCATACCATGTGTGTTTTTCTGTGATTGGGTTAGCTCACTCAGGATGATATTTTCCAGTTCCATCCATTTGCCTATGAATTTCATAAAGTCATTGTTTTTGATAGCTGAGTAATATTCCATTATGTAGATGTACCACATTTTCTGTATCCATTCCTCTGTTGAAGAGCATCTGGGTTCTTTCCAGCTTCTGGCTATTATAAATAAGGCTGCTATGAACATAGTGGAGCACGTGTCTTTTTTATATGTTGGGGCATCTTTTGGGTATATGCCCAAGAGAGGTATAGCTGGGTCCTCAGGCAGTTCAATGTCCAATTTTCTGAGGAACCTCCAGACTGATTTCCAGAATGGTTGTACCATTCTGCAATCCCACCAACAATGGAGGAGTGTTCCTCTTCTCCGCATCCTCCAGCATCTGCTGTCACCTGAGTTTTGATCTTAGCCATTCTCACTGGTGTGAGGTGAAATCTCAGGGTTGTTTTGATTTGCATTTCCCTTTATGACTAAAGATGTTGAACATTTCTTTTAGGTGTTTCTCAGCCATTCGCATTCCTCAGCTGTGAATTCTTTGTTTAGCTCTGAACCCCATTTTTAATAGGGTTATTTGTCTCCTGTGGTCTAACTTCTGAGTTCTTTGTATATTTTGGATATAAGCCCTCTATCTGTTGTAGGATTGGTAAAGATCTTTTCCCAATCTGTTGGTTGGCCGCTTTGTCCTAACCACAGTGTCCTTTGCCTTACAGAAGCTTTTTATTTCCAATTTCTTATATCTACTCAGATTTTTGGGTGTCCAAATATTTGGTCAATCTTGGAGAAATTTTTGTGAATTGTACTATGACAAGAAACTCAAGTCTCTGAAGAAAGAAATTGAAGATCTCTGAAGATGGAAAGATCTCCTATGCTCATGGATTGGAAGGATTAATATAGTAAAAATGGCCATTTTACCAAAAGCAATCTACAGATTCAATGCAATTCCCATCAAACTTTCCAACTCAATTCTTCATAGATTTAGAAAGAGCAACTTGCAAATTCATTTGGAATAACAAAAACACAGGATAGCTAAAACTATCCTCAACAATAATAGAACTTCTGGAGGAATCACCATCCTTGACCTCAAGTTGTATTACAGAGCAATAGTGATAAAAACTGTATGGTATTCAAACAGAGACAGGCAGGTTGATCAGTGGAATAGAATTGAAGACCCAGAAATGAACTCTTATACCTATGATCACTTGATCTTAGACAAAGGTACAAAAGCCATCCAGTGGAAAAAAGATAGCATTTTCAACAAATGGAGCTGGTTCAACTGGAGGTCAGCATGTAGAAAAAATGGAAATCAATCCATTATTATTTTTAAATTGGATTTTTTTATTTACATTTCAAATATTATCCCCTTTCCCAGTTTCCAATCCATAAACCTCCTATCCAGTTACCCTTCCCCCCTTCTTCTCTGAGGGTGTTCCCCCACCCATCAAACTACCCCATCCTGCCTCCCTGCCCTGACATTCCCCTAAACTGGGAGGTCCAGCCTTTGCAGGACCAAGGGTTTCTCCTCCCATTGGTGCCCAACAAGTCCATCCTCTGCTATATATGCAGCTGGAGCCACAGGTCTATCAACGTGTACTCTTTGGATGACGGTTTAGACCCTGCGAGCTCTGGTTGTTTGGTATTGTTGTTATTACGGAGTTGCAAACCGCTTCAGCACTATGAATCTTTTCTCTAACTCCTCCAACAGGGGTCCCATTCTCAGTTCAATGGTTTGCTGCAAGTATCCATTTCTGTATTTCTCATGCTCTGGCAGAACCTCTCAGGAGACAGCTATATCAGACCCCTGTCTTCATGCACTTATTGGCCTCAGCAATATTGTCTGGGATTAGTGGCTCTATGTAAGTAGGCTGGATTCCAGGTGTGGCAGTCTCTGGATGGCTGTTCCTTCAGTCTCAGCTCCAAACTTGTCTCTGTATTTCTTCTGATGAATATTTTTGTTCCTCTTCTAAGAAGAAATGAAGCATCTACACTTTGGTTGTCCTTCTTGAGCTTCAGGTGGTCTGTGGATTGCATTTTGTGTAATCCAAGCTTTTGGGCTAATGTCTACTTGTCAGTGAGTGCATACCATGTGTGTGTGTGTTGTTTGTGTGTGTGTGTGTGTGTGTGTGTGTGTGTGTGTGTGTGTGTAATTGGATTACCTCACTCAGGTTGCTATTAGTTCCATCCATTTGCTTATGAATCAAATAAAAAGGGTTTGTTCTTTTGTGTTTGGGTAGAATAGTCTATAAATATGTGTTAGGTTCATTTGGTTTATAACAACAGTTAGTGTAAAATTAAGTTTTATTCCCCTAATGTAATTGTCCTCACAGAGGATTACTGTTGAATTATACACACTTTCTAGTTCTTTCTGAACGATGTCTGGCTGCTTCAACTCAGGTCTTCTGGATGAAAGTCGACTCCAAGCTGATTGGTTCACTCTGGCTTCTCTCAGCTTCTCACTAAATTGCTTTCTTTGGCCTCAAACTAACTCTGGCAATTTGTCCTGAACTGGCTTCAACTACATCTGCTGACCTGCACTGAATTTTATGAACTCACGAATGAACTCAACTCCACTGCACTGACTCCCAACTGACTGAATTCAACTCAAATGACTGAACAGGACTGACTTCTGAATGCTAGGATTATAGGCATGTACCACTATAAGCTTTTCTCTGCCTGAAACTTGCGCTATACTGGTCTGGCTTTCAATTCAGTGGTATGCTTGCCTCTGTCTCCTGAGATTACAGGTATGTCTCCATTCCAACCAGAGCAACCATGTTGCTGTATTAAATTTTCTGTACAAATTAGCTCTAGCATTCATCTGCTTAGATTTTGGATGGATGACCTGTACATTTTTGATAACAAGGAATTTTTGTCTCCCACTAACAATGTGTGAGGGTTAATATGTGATTTAAGCTATAGTAGTGTTTCATTTACAAAACCGGCTGTCCATATGTCTGTGACATAGATATTAAAAATTGAAATGTAATCCTGGTGGATTTTTCCTTTGACAAGTATGTAGTGTCTTTCCCCTTCTCTCTTGATTAATTATGGTTTGAATTTTATTTTTGTGAGATATTAAAATGGCTTCTTGTTCCATTTTTTTTTTTAGAATATCTTTTATCAACCCTTTACCTTGAGGTAATTTCTATACTTAATGCTAAGCTCTATTAAATGCATGCAGCACAAGGGTGGATCCTGTTTTTTAATCCTTTCTGTTAGCTTTGTCTTTGAGAATTGAGTTCATTGATATTAATAGATATCAATGACAATGATGGTTAATTACTGTTATTTTGTTGATGGTGGTGGTGGTGGTGGTAGAAGGATGTAGTGATGGTGCAGGTAGGGGTGATGGGTGATAGTGCTAGTGAGCTGTGTGTGTGTGTGTGTGTGTGTGTGTGTGTGTATTGGTGCACACGCACATGCTCTTACACATGTTCTTGCATGTTTTGGCTTTTGTATGTGTGCAATTATTTCCTGTATTTTCATGGCGTAGCTAACTTACTTATGTTGTAGTTTTCCTTCTAGTATCTTCTATAGGGCTGGATCTGTGAATATTGTTTACATTTAATTTTATTATGGAATATCTTGTTTTCTATATATGTGGTGATTGAAAGATGTGGTGGGTATAGTAACTTGAGATAACATCTGTGGTCTTAGAGTCTGTACCACATCTGTACAGGCCCCTCTGGCTTTTACAGTCTTCATTGAGATGTCAGGTGTAATTCTAACAGGTCTGCCTTTATATGTTCCTTGATCCTTTTCCCTTGAAGCTTTTTAAATATTCTGTCTTTATTCTGTATGTTTAGTGATTTAATTATTATACAGCAAGGGAACTTTCTTTCCTGGTCCAATTTATTTGGAGTCCTGTGTAATTCTTGTACCCTTATATGGTATCCTCATTTTAGATTAGGAAAGTTTCCTTCTATGATTTTGTCGATAACATTTTCTAGGCCTTTGATAAAATTTTCTAGCTGTGATTCTTCTCTTTCCTCTTTTTATATTATTCTTATGTTTGGTCCTTTCATTGTGTCCCATTTTTCCTAGATGTTTTGGGTCAGAAACTTTTTTACCTTTAACATTTTCTTTGACCACTGTATCCATTTATTTCTTCAGTGCTGGAGATTCTCCCTTTTATCTCTTTTATTCTATTGGTAAAGCTTGCCTCTGTAGTGTCTCTTTGTTTCCTAAATTTTTCATTTCCATAATTCCATCAATTCATATTTCTTTTTTTGCTTCTATTTCCATTTTCAGGTCTTGGATGAATTCATTTGTTTTCTTTAGGTGTCATTTTTGGATTTCCTTGTGAAATTAATTTCCTCCAATTGTTTGTGTTGTCCGGAATTTCTTTCAAGTATTTATTTGTTTTCTTTTCAAGAACCTCTATCATCTTTATATAGTTGATTTTTAGGTCTTGTGCTTCAGCTTTGTTGGAATATTCGGGACCTGCTCTGGTAGCATATCTGGGCTGAGGTTGACTCACATTGCCCACATTGTTGTTGACTTTATTCTCATACTGGAGACTAAGCCTCTAGGTTTAGTGTGATTATTGGTTTAGGTGCTGATTTCTGGGTTTGTCTTCATTGGGTGTATGTTTTGTTCCTTGGCTTCCTCTCTGGACTTTCAGAGAGACATTTGGCTGTTCACTGCCTGTGTTACTTTCCTGTTGGCTGGTGTGTTAACAAAGAATGCTTGCTGGTGTTAGAAGCTGAGGGAATGGGAGGCCAGGGAAAGATGGTTTGTTACATCTAGTATGGTGACCTTGAGCAGTGCTTCTGGGGGAGCAGAAAGAGTACAGAATGTCCATGAATAACCTACTTGGTCACCAGGTATGGCCTGTAGTTGAGCAGAGGGTGTCCAGCAGAGTTGTGGCCTAAAACACAGATACGAGGTAGGAGAGGGAAGTCAGGGGTGGGTGGTCTGTGGAATCCACATCAGGCACAGACAGAGAGGAGGAAAGGCTACAACTGGTATTATGTTTTTGTTGTTTTGGTATTGTTGTTTGTAGTACTAGGGTTACCCTGAGGTTTACTTAAAGGAGAACAGAGACAGTTGAATAAAATCTTCTATATACAGTTCTATACTTATTTATAAAACATTATGAAGAAAATATTAATACTTATTAAAAATAAAGACAAAGATATAGAGAAAATTTAGTTCTACAAATATTAAAAACCAATAGCTTTGGTCTGGAAAGCATGTGTTATGAAGATTTACCATGGTATTGTTTTATTAGTAATGGCATTAGGGTATATCTACTAGTAGAACAATTAAACAAGCAGTAAAATATATGAATTATACAATTGTGTAAATGTATCACATTCTCACTAAACATTCATCAGTTGATAGATATCTAACATATTTCTATTTCCTAGCTATTGAGTATAGAGCACCAATTAACAGGTATGAACAATTATTTCTCCAGTGGGATACAGAGTGATTTGAGTATAAGTGCAAGAATGTTGTAACTGGTATCTAAGTTAGGGTTTTACTGTTGTGAGCAGACATCATGATCCAAGAAATATAGACAACATATAATTGAGGTTAGTTTACAGGTTCAGAGGTTCAGTCCATTATCATTAAAGTGGGAGTATGGTAGCATCCAGAGAGGCATGGTGCATGAAGAGCTGAGAGTTATACATCTTCATCTGAAGGCTACTAGGGAAAGACTGACTCCCAGGCAACTAGGACAAGGATATTAAAGCCCATTCCCACAGTGACACTCTTACTCTAATAAAGCCACACCTCCTAGTAGTGCCACTTCCTGGGCCAAAAATATATAAACCCAAAAACAACCTTGAGATTCCACCTCACACCAGTCAGAATGGCTAAGATCAAAAACTCCGGCGACAGCAGATGCTGACAAGGATGTGGAGAAAGAGGAACACTCCTCCATTGTTGTTGGGATTGCAACCATTCTGGAAATCAGTCTGGTGGTTCCTCAGAAAATTGGACATTGCACTATCTGAGGACCCAGCTATACCTCTCTTGGCCATATACCCCAAAGATGCTCCAACATATAAAAAAGACACGTGCTCCACTATGTTCATAGCAGCCTTATTTATAACAGCCAGAAGCTGGAAAGAACCCAGATGCCCTTCAACAGAGGAATGGATACAGAAAATGTGGTACATCTACACAATGGAATACTATTCAGCTATCAAAAACAATGACTTTATGAAATTAATAAGCAAATGGATGGAACTGGAAAATATCATCCTGAGTGAGATAACCCAATCACAGAAAGACATACATGGTATGCACTCATTGATAAGTGGCTATTAGCCCAAATGCTTGAATTACCCTAGATGCCTAGAACAAATGAAACTCAAGACAGATGAGCAAAATGCGGATGCTTCACTCCTTCTTTAAAAGAGGAACAAAAATACCCTTAGGAGGGGATAGGGAGGCAAAGTTTAAAATGGAGGCTGAAGGAATGCCCATTCATAGCCTGCCCCACATGTGGCCCATACATATACAGCCACCAAACTAGATAAGATGGATGAAGCAAAGAAGTGCAGGCTGAGAGGAACCGGATGTAGATCTCTCCTGAGAGACACAGACAGAATACAGCAAACACAGAGGCGTATGCCAGCAGCAAACCACTGAATTGAGAATAACCGTTGAAGGAATCAGAGAAAGAACTGGAAGAGCTTGAAGGGGCTCGAGACCCCATATGTACAACAATGCCAAACAACCAGAGCTTCCAGGGACTAAGACACTACCTAAAGACTATACATGGACTGACCCTGGACTCTGACCTCATAGGTAGCAATGAATATCCTAATAAGAGCACCAGTGGAAGGGGAAGCCCTGGGTCCCAAGACTGAACCCCAGTGAATGTGATTGTTGGGGGAGGAAGTAATGGGGGAGGATGGGAGGGAACACCCATAGAAGGGGAGGAGAGGTTAGGGGATGTTGGCCCGAAACCGGAAAGGGAATAACAATTGAAAATGTAAATAAGAAATACCCAAGTTAATAAAGATGAAAAAAAACATATAGATAGATAGATAGATATAGATATAGATATAGATATAGATATAGATATAGATATAGAGAGAGAGAGAGAGAGAGAGAGACAGAGAGGACTCTGGGCTCAGTTTCCAAACTTCTCCTCCCAGTTAAAAGCAAAATAATGAACAGCACATGCTACTATTATTAATTTATGAACTTAAAATTAAACTAACAATGTCACTATGTAAAAAAGAAAGGGATATATAGTATGCAACGATATAAAGGGTAGCAAAGAAAAATTAAATAGGAATAATTAAATGGAGTAAGAAAGAGGATAAGGTAGATGAAGGAATATAGGAAGGGATAACTAGCATAAAGATCTTCAGAAAAAACATGTGAAGACCTACTACATAAGTTTTCTAAAATATATACATGGACACCTATAAAAACCTTTATATAGACCCCACATATACAACAATGCCAAGCAACCAGAGCTTCCCGGGACTAAGCCACTACCTAAAGACTATACATGGACTGACCCTGGACTCTGACCTCATAGGTAGCAATGAATATCCTAGTAAGAGCACCAGTGGAAGGGGAAGCCCTGGGTCCTGCTAAGACTGAAGCCCCAGTGAACTAGACTGTCGGGGGGAGGGCGGCAATGGGGGGAGGGGGGGGAGGGGAACACCCATAAAGAAGGGGAGGGGAAGGGATTAGAAGGATGTTTGCCCGGAAACCGAAAGGAATACACTTTAAATGTATATAAGAAATATTCAAGTTAATAAAAAAAAAAACCTTTATATAGACTTAACTTCCTAAGGGGGAAAGAATGTCTATTAGATATCATAGACTAAGAAAAAAACAGTTGCAGGAATGGGTTACCTCTTATGGAGTTGTTGAGTTTACTAAAGATCTCTAGATTTCCCTAACCATATAATGAATTGCCATTTCTCTGTTTACTCTCCAGAATATGATCATAAGACCCTATTACCAAAGACAACACATATCTGACTCATAAACCATGGACAACCAAGTTTATACCCACTTACAAGTTTCATCTTACTGGCTAGATTTTACAATGCCAGAAGGTCCTGTGAATGCTGTTGGATTTTTTTAAAAGCATTATCAAGTATATACAGCTGTAAATTCTATGAGATATAGACTGGCCTGTCAAGATATACCCATTTCTATAATAGTGGCACAAATGTCATGGCAGTAAACTTTTAGGTTAGATTTAAGGATTGCTCCAAAGGATAGAACCCATATCTGGCACTATCTTCAGTACCAAGAACCTGTGGATAGATCAATATTAGGCAACAAAGGCAAACTTATTATTACTCTGTTAAGTATACATAATAAGCTGAATAACTTCTAATCACTTGTTATATCCATAGTTTAGTGAATCTCTTCAGTATCATCACATAAAACCTCTTTCTGTAGGACATAATGATTATTACAGAGTCTTGTGATGAGCCCACATGCAGAGAGTAAGAGATCTAAGAATGATCAACCTAAATGTGACATATATACCACATCCCTCTCCCAAGCATCGGGTATTATTGCAGAAGGGAGGTCAGAAAGATTGTAAGAGCCAGAGTAGTGGATGATTACAAAGGTTTGGGGATACAATACAGTGTGTACACATGAATTCTCATATGTTGTAACAGCATATACAAGACCTTCTGAAGTTCATGAAAAACAAAATCCCAACACAGAGGAGGGAGTTGGTCATGGTCATGAAGTCCCATTCTAGCTGAGGACCTATTAGTAATATAGAACTGCTGGGTGGGAAATGGTGCATTTATTTTATTTAGTGATTTGATATGTATATCATGTTCCTGATATGTATACCATGTTTCTAGTAAATTGCCACATATAATTGTATATGGGCAACACAAATAAACTTGATAGGTTTATAAATAAGAGCACATGTTGGGTGGGTAGGGTGGGGGGATCTGGAGAATTTGGAAAGGAATGAATGTGATCAAATCCAATGTATGAAATTACCAGAGTTAATTAAAATATATTTAAAAAATAAAATATACTTGTATTTATATACTAATAGGACTGAATCCTTTTGATTTGCCAAGAAATGATTTGGCTAAATACTATTAAAATTATTTTTAACAATTTTGATGGTTTTCCATACTAATTTCTGTAGTAGTTATATATGTTCCCTCTAGCAGTAAAAAAAAAAAATCATTCATTTTCCTTAAATACTTGCTGTTATTTGTTGATGTTCCTACTTATTTTCTTCTTGATAGTAATGCTGACTGGGGTGAAGTAGAATCAAAATATAGTAGCAATTTCCTTTTGCTAATAAGGAATAGTAAACAATTTTTCATGCATTTATTTGCTAGTCTTCATTTTCCAATCGTTTGTAAAGTTCCACTGCCAATTCTGTGATTAAACCTGTATACCAATATTTACCCACGACACAGCAGTATTCACAATAGCCAAATTAAGAACTCAGCTTTGGGGCTGGAGAGATGGCTCAATGGTTAAGAGCAATGACTGCTCCTCCTGAGGTCCTGAGTTCAATTCCCAGCAACCACATGGTGGCTTACAACCATCTGTAATGGGATCTGATGCCCCTTCTGGTGTGTCTGAAGACAGCTGCAGTGTACTCATTTTGATAAAATAAATCCTTAAAAAAGGCGTTAAAAAGAATTCAACTTTTGTTGCATCAGTGGGTGAATTGCTAAGGAAATTATGTATAGAGAAATTTACTCAGTTGTAAAGAATGAAATTATACTGCTTCATGGAGAATTTATGTAACAATTGTCATTGTGTTATGGAAATAATCCAATCTCACAAAGAAAAAATAAATGCATGTTTTTACATATAATCAAGGGAAGTATTAAAAAAGAATAACAAAATAAGATTATTAAAGATTTAGAACAGTAAGGAAGATGGAGATGATAGGAAATACTAATAGAAGATTGAATAAGATATATTTTGAATACTTGTATCGGAATATCAGTTTATATTAATAATTTTTAAAAATGAGGTAGGAACAGACCTTGGGCTCTGGTCTCCGACTCACTCCCACAATACCTTGAGGAAGCCCAACTCCCCAGGTACTCTGAAATGCACAAGAAAGACTACAATATCTGCCCCTCCACCAGGGAGTAAATGGGACCCTGGGATTCAGGGACACAGGAAACCCCATCCAGCCAGTGGCATTCGTTCCATTCATGTCTGAACCACTGCCCTGAGTAGATCTTAGGTGCTGGATCTGCACCCACTCCTATAATACCAAGAGGGAGTCTGACTCCCGGTGCTCTGAAATGCCTAGGATTTTCAGGAGATCACAACATATGCCCTCACCCACTTCAAAAATTCAGAGTAACTAGGTCCCTCAGGATCCAGGGATGCAGGAACCCTGCCATCTAGGGGAACTGGTCCCATCCATTCTGAAACAGTGCCCTGAGCAGACCTTGGAGTGTTGATTCACAACAAGTACCGCAACACCCTAGAGGAAAGCATGAATCCCAGGTGCTCTAACATGCCCAGGATCAGAGATACTCTGAAACACCCATGACCAAAGGATCACAGGATCACAGAGGAAGCTGGACCCAGGAGATTGGACAACAAGAATCTCAGGAAGATAGTATAAAAGAATCATAGAACACAGAGACAACTGGACTTGAGGAGTTCTGAGACAACCAGGATCACAGGAGGAGAAATTCTAGTCAGAGACAGCAGGGGCAGGTAACACTAGACATAACTAGCTGGCAACAGGCAAGAACAAGAACACAAGCTATAGAAACCAAGGCTACCTGGTATTCCTCTCCCACCATAGCAAGTCCTGAATATCCCATCATACTGCAAAAAGCAAGATTTGATTTAAAATCATATATCATGATAATGATAGAGGACTTTAGGAAGACATAAATAACATCCTTAAAAGAAATACAGGGAAGACATGGGTAAACAGGTAACGAAAATTGAAGAGGAAACACAAAAGTCACTTTAAAATTTACAGGGAACAACCAAACAGGTGAAGGAATTGAGCAAAAAATCCAAGAACTAAACTGGACATAGAAAACCATAAAGAAATCACAAAGAGAGACAAATTTGGCATAGAAAACCTAGGATGGTCGCATAGATCATCAACAACAGAATAAAAAAAGAGATAGAGAGTATAAGGTAAGAATATATCATAGAAAACGATTGAAAACAACAGTCAAAAAATGCAAATGCAAAAAATCTACTAACCAAAAACATCCAGGAAACCAGGACACAATGAGAAGGCCAAAACATAAAAATGAAATAGGTATAAAAAGAGAGTGAAAATTCCCAACTTAAAGGGCCAGTAAATATCTTCAACAAAATTATAGAAGAAAACTTCCCAACCTGAAAGAGATGTTATGAACATACAAAAGGCCAAAAAACCCAAATAGACTGACCAGAAAAGAAACACTTCCTTCAAGCAGTCCCATAATCAAAACACCAAATGCAGAAAAACAAAG
>NC_046172.1:60932543-60998008 GCF_011064425.1 Rattus rattus
GAGCACCAGTGGAAGGGGAAGCCCTGGGTCCTGCTAAGACTGAACCCCCAGTGAACTAGACTGTTGGGGGGAGGGTGGCAATGGGGGGAGGGTGGGGAGGGGAACACCCATAAGGAAGGGGAGGGGGGAGGGGGATGTTTGCCCGGAAACCGGGAAAGGGAATAACACTCGAAATGTATAGAAGAAATATTCAAGTTAAAAAAAAAGAATATTGAAAAAGTTCAAAATATTAAAAAGAAATACCCAAGAATCAAGTATGGAGAAAGTCTGGTAACAACAGATCCAGGAGACATGGGCTAAATGTTTCTTTATCTCTTTAACTCTTCATAAAAACAGTTCACTATGAGCTGTTGGCTCCTGGAGAAGACTGGCAAGGATAGTCAGCAAAACTGACTCTATTGGATGCTTTACCATAGAACATGGGGACTTCAGTTCAATAAATGATTTATGCCATTGGAAAAAAAAAGAAAGAAAGACATTGTCCAACAACTCAATGGTTCTCATCCATACCTGGTATTGGTGAAATATTTTTCTTATTTATTTATTTATTTATTTATTTATTTATTTATTTATCTATCTACCTATCTATTTATCTATCTATCTATATAAGGTCTTCTTTATTTTGAGTGTAGAGTTTGCTATCAAAATGAGTTTAAATGCAAAGATCATTTTCAGTTCAACAGCATAGAAAGCCAACTGAATCCTGAGCTCTGGGCTACATGGTTCTAGCTCTTCTGTTAGGTTCTGGGGCATTTATTTAGCATAGGTTCACCAAGTTTCTTCCCTAGACACTGAGCTAACTCTAGTCACTGCCATGTAAATACAAAATAAAGCCTTAAAGAGAAAATATGTTCCCTATTTCTTTCCTTTTTTACATTTAAAAAAATTACTGGTTGTTTTATTTATTTACATGTCAAATGTTATATCCTTTCTTGGTTTCCCCTCCAGAAATCCCTTATCCCATCCCCCCCTCCCCATGCTTCTATGAGGGTGATTCTCCTCCACTCACCCACTCCCACCTCGCACCCTAGCATGACTCTACATTGGGCAATCAAGTCCCTTAACAAGACCAAGGGCCACTCCTCCCACTGATGCCAGAGAAGGGCATCCACTGCTACACATGACGTTGGAGCCATGGGTCACTCCATGTGTGCTCAGGTTGTTGGTTTAGTCCCCGGGTCCTCAGGGGGTTCTGGTTGGTTGATATTATTGTCCTTCCAGAGGTGTTGCAAACCCCTTCAGCTCCTTCAGTCCTTTCTCTAACTCCTCCATTTGGGATCCCATTCTCAGTCCAATGGTCGGCTACAAGCATCCAACTCTGTATTTGTCAGATTCTGGCAGACCTTCTCAGGAGACAGGTACATCAGGTTTCTATCATCATGAACTTTTAGGCATCCCCAGTAGTGTCTGGATTTGGTGACTGTATATGGGAGGGGTCCTCAAGAGGAGCAATCTCTGAATAGCCTTTCCTTCGGACTCTGCTTCATACTTTGTCTCCTTATTTTCTCATGTGAGTATTTTGTTCCCCCTTCTAAGAAGCATACACACTTTGGTTTTTATTCTACTTTAGCTTAATATTGTCTGTATATTGCATCTTGGTTATTCCAAGATTTTGGGCTAATGTCCACTTATTAGTGAGTGCATACTATGTGTGTTCATTTGTGATTGTGTTACCTCACTCAGGGAGTTATTGTCTAGTTCCATTCATTTGTCAAATAATTTCATGAAGACGTTGTTTTTAATAGCTGAGTAGTACTCCATTATATAAATGTACCACATTTTCTATATTGATTCCTCTGCTGAGGGACATCTGGGTTCTTTCCAGCTTTTGGCTATTATAAATAAGGCTGTTATGAACAGAGTGGAACATGTGTCCTTTTTATATGTTGGAACATCTTTTTGGGTATATGCCCAGGAGTAGTATAGCTGGGTGTTCAGGTCGTTCTATGTTTAATTTTCTGAGGAACCATCAGGCTGATTTCCAGAGTGGTTGTGCCACCTTGCAATCCCACCAACAATGGAGGATTGGTCCTTTTTCTACACATCCTCAACAGCATCTGATATCCCCTGAGTATTTATTCTTAGCCATTCTGAGTGGTGTGAATTGGTATCTTAGGGTTGTTTTATTTGCATTTCTCTGATGACTAAGGATGTTGAATATTTCATAAAGTGCTTGTTGGTCATGTGATATTCCTCAGTTGAGAATTCTTTGTTTAACTCTGCATCCCATTTTAAAATAGGGTTATTTGATTCTCTGGAGTCTAACTTGAAACTAAATGAAGAGAAACTTGAAGCAATCCCATTAAAATCTGTGACTAGATAATGTTGCCTTCAATATAGGACTTGAATTCAATATAGGACTTGAAGGTCTAACCAGAGCAATTAGACAACAAAAAGACATCAAAGGGATACCAAATGAGAGGGAAGAAGTCAAGATATCACTATTTGCAGCTGATATTATACAATATATAACTGATCCCAAAAATTCTGCCAGAGAGCTTCTATAGTTGATAAACAACCTCAGTAAAGTGACTGGGTATAAACATAACTCAAACAAATCAGTAAATTTCCTCTATTCAAAGTATAATAAGGCTGAGAAATAAATTAGGGAAATGGCACGCTTCACAATAGTCACAAATAATATATGATATCTTGGTGTAACTCTATCTAAGCAAGTGACAAGAATTCTAATTCCTGAAGAAAGAAATTGAAGATCTCAGAAGATGGAAAGATCTTCCATGTTCATGGATTGGTAGAATTAATATAGTAGAAAATGCCATTTTGCCAAAAGCAATCTACCCAATCAGTGCAATCCCCATCAAAATTTCGACTCAATTATTCATAGAGTTAGAAAGAGAAATTCTCAAATTTATTGGAAATAACAAAAAAATAAAAAAACAAAACAAAAAAACCCCCTAGGATAGTGAAATTATTCTTAACAGTAAAAGAACATCTTGGGGAATCACCATCCCTAAACTCAATCTGTATTACAGAGAAATAGTGATAAAAACTGTATGGAATTGGTACAGAGACAGGCACACATACCATTGGCATATACTTGAAGACCCATAAATGAACCCACACACCTATGGTCACTTGATCTTTGTCAAAGGAGCAAAGACCATCCAGTTGAAAAAAATATATCATTTCCAACAAATTGGCCTGGTTCAACTGGATGTCAGCTTATAGAAGAATGCAAATGGATTCATTCTTATTGCCTTATACAAAGCTCAAGTGCAAGTGGATCAAGGACTTCCACATAAAACCAGATACAATCAAACTAATAGAATAGAAAGTGGGAAAGAGCCTTGAATACATGGGCACAGGGAAAATTTTCCTGAACAGAACACCAGCTTATGCTCTAAGATCAACAATAAACAAATGGGATCTCAAAAAATTGCAAAGCTTTGGTAAGACAAAGGACACTGTCAATAGGACAAAATGGTAACCAAAAGATTAGGGAAAATCTTTACCAATTTTACATTCAATAGAAGGCTAATATCCAATATATACAAAGAACTCAAGAAGTTATTTTAGGTGTTCTTTAGCTCTTAGAGGAAGCATTATTAGCCTGGTTGAGAAATTTTCATATGAACTATACATGCATGTTTATTCACAAATTATGTGTACTGTAGACTACTTTTTAGGTGGTTTATTAATACTATGATTCCTTACAATTTTCAGATGTTCTTAATGTTAAACTCCTCCCTCCTTCTTCTGAATTTATTGCTAACTATTCTAATTAATTCCACCCTTTCATTTCTCCAGTCAGATAACATGTGCCTGGTTATTCACTGCTCTATTGCTTCTCACTCTCCTAGTCTGGAAGTGATCCTTTGTTTTCCTTTCCTGTTTTCTGGATTTACTCTAAGATACATACTCAATCTGAAGATTTGGAGTTAGTTGACTCATATAAAATAGAAAATGTTCCATTTGTCTTTCTGAGTCTGAGTTACCTCACTGAGTATGATATTTTCTTGTTTCATTCACTTATCTGCAAAGTTCATGATTTCATTTTGATGTTAATTCACTTAAATGTCCACTTGTTGTTAGATGTCCAAAAGATACCAATGCACAGAAATAAGGACATTGGATACTGGATGTGGCATATCAGAAGATAATATTACAAATAAATGCAATAGAATATCGTATAATCATTTTTTTTAAAAACTGGTTCTAAATTAAGACTAAAAATTTCAAACGACATTAGTTTAGATTATTTCCATTTTATGTTCTGAATAGTGGTAGCTAATTTTTAGGTACTGAATTTATTTTTTAATACACATTTTTTTTACAAATTGAAAAAGAAAGAAAACAAAATTGCAACATCTACTTCTCATAACAGTAATTAAAATCTGCATAATAAGAAATACAATGAGGTTTCCTAGTTACACTAAAAAGAAAAATAGGTTTGAGACAAATTTGTTTTTAAGGAAAAGCATTCAGATCCAAGGCTAAATTCACAGATGTGCAATATGATAAGGCAAGACCATGTAAAAACTGTTGCTTTGAACTTATAATGAATTTACAGAATAAAACATTGCTTTGACCTTGTTATTGTTATGCTTCTGTTATTCCCAATTTTATCCATGAAATAATTTTTCTCAGAGAGAACTTTTCATCCAAAAATCAATAAAGAAATAAAGATTGATATCAATAAAGAAAGCAGTGTAGTTTTTTCTGTTTCACCCAGTATGTGTGTTGTCTGTGTGAGTGACTTTTTTCCTCTTCCTTCCTTTCTTCTCTCCACCCTGTAGTTTAAAAAAAGTTAACAAGTTGTGAGACTCTCATCTAGCCAGCAAGATGTTCCTGGATGACTTGCCAGAGAAAGGAGCACTAGCAATAAACCTTTTGTACTTACACAGCATTTATTTAAGCATTTTAAGTTTTTAGTGCTTATTGAAACACTGAGCAGTGTGAAGATTTCTGAGAGATTATTTAAGCACAAAGAATTATATCTTTCTCCAGTGCTTATTTAAGCACAGAGCTAAGTTCCCCCAGCTCTTATTTAAGTACAGACTGCTAAAGAGAAAAGAAGCCAGCAGTTTTCAGCAACAGAATGAGCAAGAGAGTACTAAGTTGCTAGAAGCCATCAGCTTCTAGCCCCCAGTACAGTAGAGAGAGTTACTAGGTCAGAGACCATCAGTGTTTGACTTTTGTCCAACTAAATCAACTAATGTTGAATTTGGTGTATTTGACTTATTGTGGTAGTATTATGTTGTATAAATTTTCCTGAAATGATCTCATTTTACATTTCTCTGTTAATTAAGAATGGCAGACATATTCAATATATTTGCTGTATATTTGTGATTTTTTTCCTTTATGAACTGTCTACTTAATATGCCTATTTATTGAATCAATAATCATTTTCGTGCTTTTATTTTTGCATATGGTAAATATTATTTCCTTAGCTAATTGACATCTGATAAAGACTATTTTCTCTCATTCTATAGGAGAGCTTTTTATTCTATTGATTGTTTCATTTGTTCTGCAGAGACTTTTATATTTCATGTATACTTTTTTGTAAATTCTTCAGGTTTATTGGATATTGATATTCTAGTCAAAAACTTCTTGTGCATGCAAATAATTCAAATTATTTTTTCTATGTCTCATCTAGTAGTTTGAATGTTTTGAGTCTTAAATTAAAGGTACTTTATCTATTTTGAGTTGATTTTTGTACAAGTGTAAAATGACTCCCTAATTTCATTCTTCTTGTTTTCTCTAATTTTCACAGCATCACAGCTATGGAGGGATGCTGTTTTCTGGCTTGTTCCTCGTGGTTTACTTAGCCTGCTTTTTATAGAACACAGCACCACCTGCCCAGTGATGGCATCACTCACAACAGGCTTAGCCCTCCCCCATCAATCACCAATTAAGAAAATGCCTTATACTTGGAGCTTAAGAGGACATTTTCTCTGAGGTTTTCCCCTTTCAGATTATGCTAGCTTGTGCCAAGTTGACATAAAATAGCTACTACACTGTTTCTATTTATTTGCTGTATTATATTATTAATATGCATAAAACAGTGCTCAAATAGATGTAATAAGCAAACTTGGTAGTGCATAATCTTTTAAATATATAGCTAAATTTTGCTTATGAATATTTTGCTGAGTAATTTTGCATCTCTTTTTAAACAGGTAAATATATATATTTGTGTGTGTTTTGTCTGTGTCTGACTTTTATAGCTGAGTAATAATAGCTTCACATAATGAGCGTAAGTGAATATTTTATTGTATTTTGGGAGGAACATTGATCTTAAGTATGAATATCTAGAAAAATCCAGAAGTGAATCTGTCTAGTCTCCCGACTTTTGTTGGAAAACATGATCCTTTCAATAATCTCACATCTCTTATATCTGTTTACATTGATTACATCCTTATGATTTAATATATGTTGTATGTTTGTGTGTTAATCTATTTCTTATTCAATTATCAATGTTCAAATTTATTGCAATAGAAGTTTTCAAAACATTTGCTAATGATGTTGTGGATTTAACGTTTATCATTTGCTATGTTCAGTTAATTACCTCTCATCTTATAAGGTCTTCTTTCTTTCTGATTGATAGTTTCAGGAAATATTTTTCAATATTGTTTATCTTTTAAAATACTCAAGCCACTATTACATAAGTTACATATTGTTGATTCAATCTCTATCTTATTACCTTCTGCCGAGATCTTTAATATTTCCCCTCTAATGACATGAGATTTGGATTGTTGATATTCTCATATACCATTTTTTAAATTTTATTTAATCAGATTTTTACGGACTTTATCCCCCTCCCAGTACACCCTTTGACTGTTCCACGTCCCATATTTTCCCCTCCGGTCTTAAGGAGAATGTCCCTACCTCATCCACAGTCCCACCCCAAAAGAAGTCTCCACTCTTTGGAGTCTCCACTCTCTTGAGGATTAGGTACATCTTTTCTGACTGAACCCAGACATGGCAGTCCTCTTCGGTATATGTGTTGGGGGCCTCATATCAGCTGGTGTATATGGCCTGGTTGATGGTCCAGTGTCTGAGAGATCTCCGGGTCCCGGCTAATTGAGACTGCTGGTCTTCCTACAGGGTTGTGCTCCTTCAAAGCTTCTTTCAGCTTTTCCCTCATTCAACCACAGGGGTCACCAGCTTCTGTCCATTGGTTGGGTGCAAATATCTGCATCTGACTCTTTCAGCTGCTTGTTGGGTCTTTAGGACGGCAGTCACAATAGGTCCCTTTTGTGAGCACTCCATAGCCTCAGTAATAGTGACAGGCCTTACCTCACACACCCCACCTCCACCCCCTTAAGCTGGATCCCACTTTGGACTTGTTTCTGGACCTCCTTTTCCTCAGGCTTTTCTCCATTTTTGTCCCTACAGTTCTTTCAGACAAGAACAATTATGGGTCAGAGTTTTTGACTGCGGGATGGCAGCCCCATCCCTCACTTGATGCCCTGTCTTTCTGCTAGAGGAGCGCTCTAAATGTTCCGTCTCCCCACTGCTTGTTTTTTTTTTTTTTTTTTTTTTTTTTTTTTTTTTTTTTTTTTTTGTAATTTAAGATCTCATAGCTGTAATACTTATTTTTATAGTTGTATCATAAAAGTTCTAATGGATTGTATTTATTTTTGTTTGGTAGAAATTTTAACTACTCTAACTAATCTCATCAGTATTCTACTGATCATTGCATTATTTATTGTTCTTGATGGACTCTTTAGTTACATGTAGTAATGGTTAAGTGACAAAAAATGTTGGTAGCAACAGTCAGTCCAGAACAGAAGCTGGAAGATAATTGCTTTAATAAGGATTATCAGAATGAAAAGGTTTCAAGTCTATGAATGAGACTCAATGTGGAAATGAGAGCATTAAACAGAAACAATGCAATATATGCAGATTTCAAAATGTTTGATCCTTAAAAAAGAAAGAAAGAAAGACAGACAGACAGACAGACAGACAGACAGACAGAAAGAAAGAAAGAAAGAAAGAAAGAAAGAAAGAAAGAAAGAAAGAAAGAAATGGAGCAGAGACTGAAGAAGGGGCCTTATAGGGACTGCCCCAACAAGGCATCCATCCGGTCTGCAGTAATCAAACCCCAACACTGTTGCTGTTGCCAAGAGGTGCGTGCTGACAGGAACCTGGAATCAATGATTCTAGGGAGATTCTACGAGCAACTGACCAATGCAGAGGTGGATCCTTGGAGCCAACCATTAGATTGAGCTTGGGGACCCTGGTGGCAGAGCTGGCTGAAAGATTGGAGGAGCTGAGGGGGAAGAACAATGTTGACTGGCCAGGCCACCCAGTGTTCCCATGCATTAAACCACAAACCAAGGAGTCTACAGGGAGGAATTCATGGCTCTAGATACATATGTAGCAGAGGATGGCCTTTTCTGACATCAGTGGGAGGGGAGCCCTTGGTTCTGTGGGGTTTGATGCCCCAGTATAGGGGGATTCTGGAGCAGTGTGGTGGGAGAGAATTGATGGGTAGGGGTGCACTCTCATAGAAGCAAAGGAGAAGGGGGAGAAGGTGGATATGGGATGGTGGGTTGTGGAGGGTTAATTATGAAGGGAGATATCACTTGAGATGTAAAGTAATGGTATGGTTAACAGAAGAAGGAGGAAGAGAAGAAGGAGGAGGAAAGGGAGGAGTGGGAAGAGGTAGAGGAAATGATTCCATTTAAAGCCTGGGTATGGACATTATTAAGTATGAGAATGAAGTGGGAAAGGGAAAACAAGAAAGAGACATATGCACAGAGACAGAAACAAATACACAGAGAGACAGAGGTTATGAAGGAGATGGTGAGGGGAAGGCCAGAAGCATCTTTTCAGAGATCATCATTCAGAGAAATAGTCCAAACAATTGTTGTAAGGAGTTTTGTATCACTCCTCAGAACAGTGGAAAGATCTGAGTTTTCATAAACTTTTAGAATTGCTAAGATATTTCACATCATATGATTTAGTACAAAATATCACACATGACAACGGACATGAATGGAGAAATTCAGTAGCATAAATCATGGGCTACTGATAGGCAACAACATAGATAGCTTTTTATTCTCTGTGCTATGGAAGTTTTCCCAGAGGTGTGTGCACTGGCTTAATGGTATAGATACATATTCTAATAATGAGCTTCTCTATATCTTTGAAATTTTTCTTAAAATCCCATTTGTTGTACATGTTTATAGTTCTCTTACTCTGACATTCTATTCATTAAATATCAGTTTCTATGCTTTAACATACAGTGCGTGTGTGTGTGTGTGTGTTTCTATTGGAAAATTTTATAACGTTACAGATAATTATGAGTTGAATATTGTCTTTAAATTAATTTAGTTAATCATGATTTCAGTTACAAAATCATGACCACTCTCTAATGTAGTTGCTGACTTCCTTGTTCCTTTTGAATTTTTCTCTGGTTGGTTTGATTGTTACTTTTACTTTCCTTTCATTTGCATGTTTACTGAATTGTCTATATATAATTCTTCTCTAGTTTTCATTTGTTCATATATTTTTCTCATGAAGTTTATTCTTTTCTAAACTCTTGTGTTAATGTGACTGTCTTTGTCCTCTGTGCTGAAGATTCTTTTAAGTATCTTCTGCAATGCTGGCTTAGTGATCATTGAATTTAACTTGGGATGTGTTTAGTTATCCAGCAATTTTAAATGATAACTTTTCAGAATATATTTTTTGTTCATGTATAGGTATTTATTATCAAGTTTTGCAATATATTATTCCAAACTTTCCCAGGGTGTAGAGTTTTAATGTGCAGCTGTAGGTTGTTCTGATGAGTTCATCTTTTAGTTGAGTCGGTGAGCTCTTCTTCCTACATTTAGTATTGTTTCCTTAATTAATTTATATGATTTTATAATATGTGAGATCACTTTGAAAAGTACACTTTTGGATTCTTTTTTGGACAATTCAACCATTTAAGTATATCCAGATTCAGATATCGAAGAGCTGTGATTCATTTTGAGGTGTCATGTTGTCCCAACTTTCATGTTTCTAATGTTTCCAAGTTGGGAATTATTCATTTGTTGGACAGATATTACTGTTTCTTTTATTTGGACACCTGTTTTTATTAACCAATTACCCAGTTTTACTCAGACGTTAAAAAACAAATAACTACCACTATAGTGAGAAAACAAGTCTAGATGGCATAGTACTCAACTATTAGAATAACATTATCTAGATAAAAGAAAGTGGCAAAATTAATGTATAATAAACTGTGAAGATAAATTTTAAGATATAATCGATAATAATAATAATTGAATTAATGTTAGGATGTGTCCTGGCTAGTTTTATGTCAACTTGACAGAAGCTTAAGTCATCAGAGAGAATGCAACTTTAGTTGAGAAATGCTGTATAAGATCAGGATTTACGTGAGCCTGGAGGACATAGGCTCCAATGACATAGGCTCTTGTGTCCAGGTCCATTCCCAGTTGGAATCCCTGTACTGACTTCCTTCAGTGATGAACAGTGATGTATAAGTGTAGGACAAAAATTCTTTTCTCCATAAGTTGCATTGGTCATGGTATTTCATCACAGTATCAGGAACTTTAAGTAAGAAAGTAGGGAAAGATAAGGAAAGAGACAGAGGATTAAAATGAACATGTGGATGAAACAAAAGAAAAGAGGAAACTGATAAAATATAACTGTATAACAATGAATGATACAGAAATAAAATTACACAAAGGTAATAGGATAAATTTATGTATGCAAAAATATTTTAACAACTAAAAATCTGTATATAATACAACTATATGAAAAAGTAAAACACAAAGAAGCAGGAAAGAAAAGGGTGAAACATTCTTGTAAAATATATATAAAATTGAAGAATTGTACATATTCTCTAATATTAGAATGTGTCAAGTGGAGAGGATATTTTACAAAATTTGGGGACATCTGTCATTTTTAATGTTCAAGGTAGAGAAATAAATGGACTAAAGTCAGCTCAAGGTTCAGTTGTTCATCTCATGACCACCATGTTAATTTCAGAAGTTTCCATTCTTTGCATACTCAGTGATTTGAATTTTGTATTCTGTGTGCCACTTTCTTGCTCATTCCAAGTTGAGCAGTGCCTTTCGGGTGTATTAGAAATGGGAGGAAGTTGACAGAACACTAATAAATATGTTGCATAGAAAATAGAAAAACACAGGCCCTTCTGATTGCTGGCCTCATGGAGAACTGAAACCCAGGGAGGAGGAGTGACTTCAGGCCTGAGACCAGAGGTAAGACCAACTTTTCTGTTCCAAGTGACCTGCCTGGTGGACTCAGGTCACACAAAGGCAAAATTCCTCTGGGACCAGACACTTCCAGTTTTTAGTTGGTACCAGAACCTCACTGATCCTGGCCCACAGCTCCCTGCTCCCAAACCCCATGTGAGAGAGAGCTGATCGCCCAGACATGTGGGCAATCCCGAGACTGCAGGAGACGGCAGGAGAGACTGCCACTTCTGCCCACCTTTGAACACATCCCTGGCCCAAGAGGAAACTGTGCTTAGCAACATCTGGGCCCCCTGCACATAGGGACCCAGGAGAAGTAGGGGCAGGCCCTACTGGTGTCCAACCACAGGACAGCTGAGATCCAGTGAACAGGAAGGACTACATGCCTGAAAGCAGAACACTCTGTTCCCATTACTGGCTGAAAGAAAACAGGAAAACAGGTCTACAGCACTCCTGACACAGAGGCCTATAGGATGGTTAAGCCACTGTCAGAAATAACAAAAAAAGGTAACACCAGAGACAACCTAATGTCGAGAGGCAAGTGCAGGAACCGAAGCAACAGAAACCAAGACTACATGGCATCATCAGAGCCCAATTCTCCCACCAAAGCAGCCACTGGATATCCAAACGCACCAGAAAAGCAAGATCTAGATTTAAAATCACATTTGATCATGATGATGGAGGACTTTAAGAAAGACATAAAGAACTCCCTTAGAGAAATGCAGGGAAACACAAGTAAACAAGTAGAAGCCCTTAGAAAGGAAACACAAAATCCCTAAGAGAATTACAGGAAAACACAATCAAACAGGTGAAGGAACTGAAAGTGGAAATAGAAACAACAAAGAAAGCACAAAGAAAGAAAACCCTGGATATAGAAAACCAAATGAAGAGAAAAGGAGCCGTAGATACAAGTATCACCAACAGAATACAAGAGATAGAAGAGAGAATCTCAGGAGCAGAAGATTCCATAGAAATCATCAACACAACTGTCAAAGGTAATGGAAAACAGAAAAAGCTACTGGTCCAAAACATACAGGAAATCCAGGACTCAATGAGAAGATCAAACCTAAGCATAATAGGTATAGAAGTAAGTGAGACTCCCAACTCAAAGGACCAGTAAATATCTTCAACAAAATTATAGAAGAAAACTTCCCTAACCTAAAGAAAGAGATGCACATAAACATACAAGAAGTCTACAGAACCCCAAATAGATTGGACCAGAAAAGAAACTCCTCCTGTCACACAATAGTCAAAACACCAAATGCACAAAAACAAAGAAAGAATATTAAAAGCAGTAAGGGAAAATGTCAAGTAACATATAAAGGCAAACCTATCAGAATTACACCAGAATTCTCACCAGAGATGATGAAAGCCAGAAGATCCTGGAAAGATGTCCTACAGACCCTAAGAGAACACAAATGCCAGTCTAGGTTACTGTATCCAGCAAAACTCGCAATTAACACAGATGGAGAAACCAAGATATTCCATGACAAAACCAAATTTACAGAATATGTTTCTACAAGTCCACCCCTTCAAAGGATAATAAATGGTAAAGCCCAACATTAGGAGGCAAGCTACACCCTAGAAAAAGCAAGAAACTAATAGTTTTGCAACAAAACAAAGAGAAGACAAGCACACAAACATAATCTCACCTCCAAACACGAAGATAACAGGAAGCAACAATCACTATTTCTTAATATCTCTCAACATCAATGGAATCAAATCCCCAATAAAAAGATACAGATTAACAAACTGGATATGTAATGAGGACCCAGCATTTTTCTGCCTACAGGAAACACACCTGAAAGACAAAGGGAGACACTACCTTAGAGTAAAAGGCTGGAAAACAACTTTCCAAGCAAATGGTCTGAAGAAACAAGCTGGAGTAGCAATTCTAATATCGAATAAAATTGATTTTCAACCAAAAGTCATCAAAAAAGATAAGGAAGGAGACTTCATATTCATATGCACCAAGATGAGCTCTCAATCCTAAATATATGTGCTCAAAATACAAGGGCACCTACATACATAAAAGAAACCTTACTAAAGCTCAAAGCACACATTGAAACTCACACATTAATAGTCGGAGATTTCAACACTGCATTCTTATCAATGGACAGATCATGAAAACAGAAATTAAAAAGAGAAATAGACAGACTAACAGAAGTTATGAACCAAATGGACTTAATGGATGTTTATAGAACTTTCCATACTAAATCAAAAGGATATACCTTCTTCTCACAACCTCGTGGTACTTTCTCCAAAATTGACCATATAATCGGTCATAAAACAGTCCTCAATAGATACAGACAATAGAAATAATCCCATGCGTCCTATCAGACCACCACCAGCTAAAGATGGTCTTCAACAACAATAAGGAAATAACACCGACATATAAATGGAAGTTGAACAATGCTCTACTCAATGATAACCTGGTCAAGGAAGAAATAAAGAAAGAAATTAAAGACTTATTAAAATTTAATGAAAATGAAGGTACAACATATACAAACTTATGCGATACTATGAAAGCTGTGCTAAGAGGAAAATCCATAGCTCTGAGTGCCTGCAGAAAGAAACAGGAGAGAACATATATCAGCAGCTTGACAGCACACCTAAAAGCCCTAGAACACAAAGAAGCGAATACACCCAGGAGGAGTAGAAGGCAGGAAATAATCAAACTCAGAGCTGAAATCAACCGGTTAGAAACAAAAAAGACTATACAATGAACAGAACCAAAACTGGTTCTTTTGGGAAAATCAACAAGATAGATAAACCCTTAGCCAGACTAACCAGAAGTCACAGAAAATATGCCAAATTAACAAAATCAGAAATATAAAGGGAGACATAACAACAGAATCTGAAGAAATTTAAAAAAATCATCAGATCCTACAGCAAAAGCCTGTATTCAACAAAATTCGAAAATCTTGAGGAAATGGACAATTTCCTAGACAGATACCAGGTACCAAAGTTAAATCAGGAACAGATAAACCATTTAAACAACCCAATAACTCCTAAAGAAATAGACGCAATCATTAAAAGTCTCCCAACCAAAAGAGCCCAGGTCCAGATGGGTGCAGTGCAGAATTTTATCAGACCTTCATAGAAGACCTCATACCAATAATATCCAAACAATTCCACAAAATTGAAACAGATGGAGCACTACCGAATTCCTTCTATAAAGCAACAATTACTCTTAAACCTAAATCACACAAAGACCCAACAAAGAAAGAGAACTTCAGACCAATTTCTCTTATGAATATTGATGAAAAATACTCAATAGAATTCTTGCAAACTGAATGCAAGAACACATCAAAAGAATCATCCACCATGAACAGGTAGGTTTCATCCCAGGCATGCAGGGATGGCTTAATATATGAAAAATCATCAACGTAATCCACTATATAAACAAACTGAAAGATAAAAACCACATGATCATTTCATCTGATGCTGAGAAAGGATTTTACAAAATTCAACACCCCTTCATATTAAAAGTCTGGGAAAAACAGAATTCAAGGCCCATACCTAAACACACTAAAAGCCATATACAGCAAATCAGTCGCTAACATTAAACTAAATGGAGAAAAACATGAAGCAATCGCACTAAAATCAGTGACTAGACAAGGCTGCCCACTCTCTCCCTACTTATTCAATATAGTTTTCCAAGTCCTAGCCAAAGCAATCAGACAACAAAAAGAGATCAAAGGGATACAAATTGGAAAGGAAGACGTCAAAATATCACTATTTGCAGATGATATGATAGTATATTCAAGTGATCCAAAAAGTTCCACCAGAGAACTACTAAAGCTGATAAACAACTTCAGCAAAGTGGATCGGTATAAAATTAACTCAAATAAATCAGTCGCCTTCCTCTATACAAAAAAGAAACAAGGTGAGAAAGAAATTAGGGAAACGACATCCTTCATAGTAATACCAAATAATATAAAATACCTCAGGGTGATTTTAACCAAGCAAGTGAAAGATCTGTATGATAAGAACTTCAAGCCTCCGAAGAAAGAAATTGAAGAAGACCTCAGAAGATGGAAAGCTCTCCCATGCTCATGGATTGGCAGGATTAATATAGTAAAAAACATCCATTTTACCAAAAGAAATCTACAGATTCAATGCAATCCCCATCAAAATTCTAATCCATTTCTTCATGGAGTTAGACAGAACAATTTGCAAATTCATCTGAAATAACAAAAAACCCAGGATATCTAAAACTGTCTTCAACAATAAACGGACTTTTGGGGGAATCACTATCCTTGAACTCAATCAGTATTACAGAGCAATAGTGATAAAAAACTGTATGGTATTGGTACAGAGACAGACAGATAGACCAGTGGAATAGAATTGAAGACCCAGAAATGAACCCACACACCTATGGTCACTTGATTTTTGACAAAGGAGCCAAACCATCTAATGGAAAAAAGATAGCATTTTCAGCAAATTGTGCTGGTTCAACTGGAGGTCAGCATGTAGAAGAATGCAGATAGATCCATGCTTATCACCCTGTACAAAACTTAAGCCCAAATGGATCAAGGGCGTCCACATCAAACCAGATCCACTCAAACTAACTGAAGAAAAAGTGGGGAAGCATCTTGAACACATGGGCACTGGAGAAATTTTCCTGACAAAACACCAATGGCTTATGCTCTAAGATCGAGAATCAACAAATAGGATCTCATAAAACTACAAAGCTTCTGTAAGGCAAAGGACATTGTTGTTAGGACAAAACGACAACCAACAGATTGGGAAAAGATCTTTACCAATCCTACAACAGATAAAGGGCTTATATCCAAAATATACAATGAACTCACGAAGTTAGACTGCAGGAAGAGAAAATAACCCTATGAAAAAATGGCCTTCAGAGCAAAGAATTCACAGCTGAGGAATGCCGAATGGCTGAGAAGCAACTAAAGAAATGTTCAACATCTTTAGTCATAAGGGAAATGCAAATCAAAAATACAGTGATATTCCACCTGACACCAGGCAGAATGGCTAAGAACAAAAAGGCTGGTGACAGCAGATGTTGGCGAGAATGTGGAGAAAGAGGAACACTCCACTATTGTTGGTGGGATTGCAGACTGGTACAACCATTCTGGAAATCAGTCTGGAGTTTCCTCAGAAAATTGGACATTGCACTACCTGAGGACCCAGCTATACCTCTCTTGGGCATATAACCAAAAGATGCTCCAACATATAACAAAGACACATGTTCCACTATGTTCATAGCAACCTTATTTATAATAGGCAGAAGTTGGAACGAACCCAGATGCCCTTCAACAGAGGAATGGATATAGAAAATATGGTATATCTACACAATGGATTACTATTCAGCTATCAAAAACAATGACTTCATGAAATTTATAGGCAAATGGATGGAATTGGAAAATATCATCCTGATTGAGGTAACCCAATCACAGATAAACACACATTGCATGCCTCATTCATAAGTGGATATTAGCCCAAATGCTCAAATTACCCTAGATGCACAGAACACATGAAACTCAAGGAGTACCGAAATGAGAATGCTTCACTCCTTCTTTACAAGGGGAACAAGAATAACCTTAGCATTGAACCCCCAGTGAACGTGATTGTTGGGGAAAGGCGACAATGGGGGGAGGATGGGGAGGGGAACACCCATAAAGAAGGGGAGGGGGAAGGGTTAGGGAGATGTTGGCCCAGAAACCGGGAAAGGGAATAACACTCGAAATGTGAATAAGAAATACTTGCTAATAAAAAAAAATTAATAAAAAAAAGCAAAAAAAAAGGGATAAGAAGCAAGGGATAAGAAGGCAAAGTTCAGAAGGAGATTGAAGGAACTCCCATTCAGAGCCTGTCCCACTTATTGCCCATACATAAACAGCCACCAAACTAGATAAGATGTATGAAGCAAAGACGTGCAGGCTGACAGGAACCAGATGTAGTTCTCTCCAGAGAGACACAGTCAGAATACGGTAAATATATTGGCGAATGCCAGCAGCAAACCACTGAACTGAGAACGGGACCCTTATTGAAGGAATCAGAGAAAGGCCTGAAGAGCTGAAGGGTCTTGAGATCTCATGTGAACAACAATGCCAACCAACCAGAACTTGTAGGGACTAAGCCACTACCCAAAGAGTATACATGGACTGACCCTGGGCTCCAACTGCATAGGTATCAATGAATAGCCTAGTAAGGTCACCATTGAAAGGGGATGCCCTTGGTCCTGCCACGACTAGATCCCCAGTGAACGGGATTCTTGGGGAGAGGGTGGTAATAGAGGGACGATGGGGAGGGGAGCACCCACGTAGAAGGGGATTATGAGGGGTATGGGGATGTTGCCCTGGAAACCGGGAAAGGGAATAACATTTGAAATGTAAATAAGAAATACACAATTTAATAAAGATGGAAAAATATTTATTGACTACTACTACTACAAAAAAATTAGAAAAAGAAAAGAACATATTTATTTCTAGGAGACTACCTAATGGTAAATCACCATGAAGGAAGATAGAGGCTTTAGAATTTGGATTTTTTGTGGTGTAGGGTAAATACTAACACTGCCACCTATAGAAATTATATGCAGTAGGGAGGCATCTCTAGACTCCATGCTATTTATTGCATATAGACCCAGGGTGACACTCCTGTGTTGAAAAGATTGCTGTTTGGACCTCTACATAAAAATGGGACCATGAACCAACATGTACATATACATGCAAATTCCTATACATTCAAATTCCTTCACTGCCTGAAATTCTCAGTGTGTTCATGCTCTCCTCTCCAAACCTCTCCATTTCCAGGAGCACCTCTCGAACGTAGCTTACCATTCTCTAACAGTATATCTTCAAGCTACCTGATTTATGATTGTTAGTTTTACTTAGGTCCTGTTAGTAGCTCAACATCATAAAATAAACCCCTTGTTAAGATGCTATTTGAGTATAACATTAAATCAATAATATGTAAAGTGGGTTTCCCTTTAACACTAGCCTGATCAGTAGGAATAATCACTGTCTCCAATGCCCCTATTTAATTTAAAGCTTGAAAAATGGTGATTTTGTTTGTTTTTACAGCAGCTGAATGGCTTTTTTGTGTGTGTGTGTGTGTGTTGGTGGCTTCAGCTTCCCCTTTTACCTTGGGAGATCTGGAACTAGAATTGTTGGAAATTTTTGTTTGATATCTTTCTTATTCCTCTTTAATGATATGTGAAGCTTTCCTTACTTTCCCTCTTGGGAATAAATTATTTCTGTTGCCACCTTTACTTTTCTCTTCCACAGATTCTTCTGGTAGCACTTTCTAGTTTGTCATCTCACACTGGCATACACACACACACACACACACACACACACACACACACACACACATGTATCTTTCTATGTACATTTACACATACATATAAATATATCCTAGTTATCTCAATAGTCTAAGTCTATATCACATAGAAATACTGGAAGGAAGAGCACTCCTGATACAAAGTATATATCTCTGTAATTAAGTCTTCCAGATTCTGCAGTAATTTCAGAGACTCAAGAGTGTTGCTTATTTTCTTTTCAATGGGATAAAATTGAGGTCATAAAGGTTCTGGAACATGTTAAAATTAAGATACCAATTTAGAAAGTGATATTTCTCATAACTTGAATGAGTCAATAATAAATTTTTCTGTGTGTCACTGTCTCTCCTTTCCTCCCTCCCTATCCATTCATGCATCCCTGCCCTTTTTGTGAAGCACTGCATAGTGAACCCAGACTTTTTAGAGTGCTAGGTAAGTGCTTTACCCAAGAATTGTACCCTACAACATAAAAGAAAAAAAACTTAATTTTTAGACAGGCTCTCAGTAATTTTGACAGATTATAATCATTTTACAAGTAGACCTTAAATTTTTCATCCACCTACCTAAACATCCTGGGTATATGAGATTATGGGCTTACATCAGCATACTTCCATATATTTTATTTATACAAATCAGATTTTTCTAATTTCTTTTATAGTTTGGTCCCAGAGCCACAAACTTAATTGTACCTGCAAGTAAAAAAGATAAATTTGTAATGAAATCAGATTTTAAAGTGTATAGAGAGTAGCTATATTCACAGTAACCCAAGCAAAAAATAATTCTTGTATTTATCAGTAGTATAAACATATTATATTGATTCAGACAGTCTACTCTTGCACATTAATGAACAGGAATAAGTGAGTAAATTTAACCCCACATATAAATTTCAATTGCATTATGAAATATACATAACACAGATGATACAAAAATTGATATGGTTATAGTTGATACAATTGATTCATGCAACTTTCAAATGCTTCAAAAATTAGACAAATGAAAATAAAATAGGTAACAAAATATATCTAGAAAATTCTACCTGCAACATACATAGAATGGAGATTGACCAGTGTTCACTATACAGTCTCTTCAGTTTTTTTCTTTTATTGGTTATTTTTTTAATTTACATTTGAAATGTTATTTCCTTTTCCGGTTTCCTGGACATAAACCTCCTATTACATCCTGCTCCCCTTCTTCTATAAGGGTGTTCCCCTCCCCATCCATCCCTCTTCCACACACCCCCATCATTCCCCTATACTTGGGGACCAACCTTGGCAGGACCAAGGGCTTCTCCTTCCATTGGTGCCCAACAAGGCCATCTTATGTTATATATGCAGTTGGAGCCCAGGGTCAGTCCATGTATAGTCTTTGAGTAGTGGTTTAGTCCCTGGGAGCTCTGGTTGGTTGGCATTGTTGTTCTTGTTGGGTTGCAAGCCTCTTCAGTTCTTTCAATTCTTTCTCCAATTCCTCCAACAGGGGCCCAGTTCTCAGTTCAATGGTTTGCTGTTAGCATTCGCCTCTGTATTTGATATTCTCTGGCTGTGTCTCTCAGGAGACAGATATATCTGGTTCCTACTAGCATGCACTTCTTAGCTTCATCAATCTTATCTAGTTTTGGTGGCTCTCTCTATATATATATACATGCCACATGTGGGGTAGGCTCTGAATGGCCATTTCTTAAGTCTCTGCTCCAAACTTTGCCTGCGTATACCCCTCCTATGAATATTCTTGTTTCCCCTTTAAGAAGGACTGAAGCATTTGCACTTTGGTCATTCTTCTTCTTGGGCTTCATGTAGGCTGTGGATTGTATCTTGGACAATTTGAGCTTTTGGTCTAATATTCACTTATCAGTAAGTACAACAATGTGTGTTTTTCTGTGATTGGATTACCTTATTCAGGATGATATTTTCTTTTCTTTGCTTTTTTTTAGATTTTATTTCTTTTTTTTCATCTTTATTAAATTAGGTATTTCTTATTTACATTTCTATTGTTATTCCCTTTCTAGTTGCCGGGCCAACATTCCCCTACCTTTCCCCCTCCCCTTCTCTATCGGTGTTCCCCTCCCCATCCTCCCCCCATTGCTGCCCTCCCCCCAACGATCTAATTCACTGGGGGTTCAGTCTTGGCAGGACCAAGGGCTTCCCCTTCCACTGGTGCTCTTACTGGCTATTCATTGCTACCTATGAGGTCAGAGTCCAGGGTCAGTCCATGTATAGTCTTTGGGTAGTAGCTTAGTCCCTGGAAGCTCTGGTTGCTTGGCATTGTTGTTCATATGGGGTCTCAAGCCCCTTCAAGCTCTTTCAGTGCTTTTTAAGATTCCTTCAACGAGGGTCCCGTTCTCAGTTCAGTGGTTTAATGATGGTATTCGCCTATGTATTTGTTGTATTCTGGCTGTGTCTCTCAGGAGAGATCTACATCCGGTTCCTGTCAGCCTGCACTTCTTTGCTTCATCCATCTTATCTAGTTTGGTGGCTATATGTATGGGCCACATGTGGGGCAGGCTCTGTATGGGTGTTCCTTCTGCTTCTGTTCTAAACTTTGCCTCCCTATCCGCTCCCAAGGGTATTCTTGTTCCCCTTTTAAAGAAGGAGTGAAGCATTCGCATTTTGGTCATCCTTCTTGAGTTTCATGTGTTCTGTGCATCTAGGATATTCTGAGCCTTTGGAGTAATATTCACTTATCAGCAAGTACATATCATGTGTGTTCTTCTGTGATGGGGTTACCTACCTCACTCAGTATGATATTTTCTAGTTCCATCCATCAGCCTATGAATTTCATAAAGTAATTGTTTTTGATAGCTGAGTAATATTCCATTGTGTAGATGTACCACATTTTTTGTATCCATTCCTCTGTTGAAGGACATCTGGGTTCTTTCCAGCTTCTGGCTATTATAAATAAGGCTGCTATGAACATAGTGGATCATGTGTCTTTGTTGTATGTTGGAACATCTTTTGGGTATATGTCCAGGAGAGCTACAGCTGGGTCCTCAGGTAGTGCAATGTCCAATTTTCTGAAGAACCTCCAGACTGATTTCCAGAGATGTCCCATTTTGCAATCCCATGAACAATGAAGGAGTGTTCCTCTTTCTCTACATCCTCACCAGCATATGTTGTCACCTGAGATTTTATCTTAGCCATTCTGAGTGGTGTGAGGTAGAATCTCAGGGTTGTTTTGATTTGCATTTCCCTGATGACTAAAGAGTTTGAGTCTTACTTTTTGGTAACTCAAGTTTGTGTAATTGAATATTTCATAATAAATTGCTTAGACTAAATTCACAATAATTAGTCTTGAAACAATTTTTTTACAGTTACTACAGATTCTTATTCAAGTTGTTAAGAATCATTTTTTACCATTACACTAGAAAGATGGAATATTTTGAATTTTATTGGGTTTTATGGTACCCAGTATATTTTAATGTCTATTAAGAAGGGCTGACTATGTGTAGGCTAAACTATTCATATAAAGAATCATGCAAACATGTAAAAAATGGCATATTTTTGAGGTACTCAATTTGTCTGTGTCTCAGATAATCCCAGCCTTAAACCTATTGGTAGACTGTGAAGTAATTCTTCCTGCTGAGATTTGGCATAATCAGACAGAAACTTAAGAACAGATTAATCAAAATAATTTGAGTGCATGATGACTTTAAGAAATGATTCACACTGTTGACATATCATAGCTGTAAATGCATGCTGTGCACCATCTATTGCTGAGTAGGGTACAGAGAGAATTGAATAGATCCATTTCAATGAGTAGTACTGCAAATTTTTAAAAACCCACCCTCTAGTTAAACAACCTGTTTCTTATAGCTTCTGGTTTATATTTTTCTTTTGTTTCTTTAGTCCTATTTATACCTATTTAGGCCAAACTTATCAATAATTAATTAGATCAGATAGCAGATTCTTCCCAGAAGTCATTCCTTTACATATATACAAAACTACAGGAACTTGCAAGGACACCTATTTTTATTTTGTGATTTGTGAGAGAAGCTGAGAAAAAAATATTCATAGTTAAAATAATAAATTGCCAAAGGGATGATTTTTGTTTAAACCATCATAAATTTCTCTATAAAATGTATAAATTATGTATATTGAGCATGTTAAATTTGATGATATAGAGTATTCCGTACTTGAAAAGAAAATCCATGCCAAATAGTGTGTGTTATCAGGAAACTCTTATCTAAGCAGTGTATTGATTCTTAAAAGAAATACCTGAAAGAAATTGAAGCTTGATGCCTGGGCGGCCAGGATATTGGATGGACTTTAATTTTATGACCAAGTTCAAAGTCTTCTCAGTTGCGTATTTTCTGCTTAGGTGTCATGGATTTTAATATTTCTCCTAGAGTATCTTTAGTACTTCTGTTAAGTCTCAAAGTACTATTTCAAAATACTTTCTTCCTGTCTATCCTTAGTCCTCTATTTTATTTATAATTCATAATTAAATTGAATTATTTGTGACAGGATATAATATCTTCTTCCAGATATTCAAAAACAAGTTATGTTCTCTCATAATATAGCCTTAGCTAATTAATGGGTAAATTTATTAATTATCAGTATATTTGCAAAATTTTAATGATTTGGGAAGTATTTTGAGAAATAATTTCCTTTTGATTCTTATAACAAATAGAATAAATAGGTCAGTTATTATTGAATTATATACATCATGAATCCAGGATTATTAATATTACAATTTATTCTAATTACTATAATGATGAGTACATTCGTAAATGCAATTGAGACTTCTACTACTTAGTTGATGTTGTCTTTTTATCTATGACATATTATCACAAAGAGAAGGAAAAATGAATGGCCCCTTTACAATATACATTACGTTTTAAAATGTACCAAAATTTTGTTTCAATTTTGTGTTTTATTTCTCTCTATGTGAATCTTAATTCCTTAAATCAGCAGAAAGAATATTTTATGGTTTATTTGTATACGGAGTCTTCATGCTATTGTGTGTGCTCATGTATGTGACAGCATGCACATGTATCTGGAGTCCAAAGGTTTACATTGGGTATCTTCCTTAGTAGCTCTCCTCATTTTTATTACCATTTGAACATAACTTGTGCATGTATGTTTGATGTGGGTGAATGAAGATTTGCATGGATTGTGTTTCTTTTCTTATATCATGGTTTCTAGGAATATGATTTGTACCTGTTTTCTCCTAGATTGAAACATTTCATCCTGCAGGAAAGCTCCTTAAGTAGGAAGTGCATAACTCAAAAGAGTTCTAGAAAGTCCCTGAATCAAGCCAGATTCACTAGGCACTTCCCTCCCAGAGTAAATAAACCAATCAAGAAAGAAAACTGTCAGACAAACAGAGCTTCAAAGACTCTTCTTTTTGCCTGTAAAAAACAAATAAACAAAGAAACAGCAACAACAAAAGCAGAAATCAACTGAGCTCCCTTGAAAGAGTTTTAGACCATAGTCACTTAGAAAAGACACTCTCCAAACAATTGAAGTTCCCTTAGGAATAAAGTGTGCTTCAGTTTGACAACTTTTGTGACCTCTCACCTGTGTTGAGGTGGGATTTGGCTTGTTCTTCCAAAGCATAATAAATAAAGGCATAAAGCTAATAACAGAATGGCTGTAATATTTCCATCACATCTGATTATTCTCCTGATTATTTATAACAAAATGTATTTATAATACGGATCTACAGAAGATACAGACTCTCTAGGTAGCTTCTAAAGTATTTCCTATTTTTTTATACCAAATGTATCAATAGTGTCAATTGAAGATTGTTGACTAATGGACTTAAAACAATTGGGGCCGTTCTACTGGAAAATTCCAAAAGCAATTCTTGAGCAACAGTAAAAAGTTAGAAAACACTGTACTTCAGTTAGTATTGCTTTGAATTTCAGTGATCTAAAATTTAACAACATTTCATGGAAAAAAAAATCTACATCCAAAATATTTTTTTGTGCTGGACTCTATGAAAGTCAGACTTCTGACTTCTATTTCTCTGTTTTTAAGTTGTTAATGAATCACCAGTAAAGAAATGGAAGAAAAACAGTTTTATTTTTTAGAAGCTAAATATTCGAGAGATTTTGATACATCCACAAAATGTAAAGAAGCTTTAGTTTGTATTGTAGTATCCTCGATGTTCAAAGTCCTCCTGAGTCTCTTATGAAATATTATATTTTATTAATTTTCTCACATATTTTACTTCTTTCAGAAGAAAAACCAATCACTAATCGTATATTATTCTCCGATTCTTTCAAGAAAAATAGGCAGGACATACTTTTTTTTTTTTTTACATTTTGTGGTTCTTTCTTAGTGAAAGTATGAGAGAACTCTATTTAAAGGGTTCCTTGTGGTTTCATTTCAAGACATGATAAAAGCAACATGTCCAAGAATGTTGATAGTGAGGATGACCACTGTTAAAAGTTCATGTTGAAAGAAGCAGCCATAATTGACCTAATTATGGGTTTCTAAACCTTTGTAAAATCTTAGAAGTTTACCTTGTCAGTTTGGCCTAACTGCAATTAGTTCCTTTTATTTGAGGCAAAATGTACTTAAAACCTGCACTTAAAAAGGATGTAAAACAGTCAAAGAAGCATAACACTTAACCTCTATTCATCTAAAATATATATTCCTTTTCAGAGAGAGCCTGGACAGTGTCAAATGAAACAAGCAATTAGTTGCTTAACAGTGAGCAGTTCAACTGTAACATCATGCCAGACGACAGAATGATAAAGAAAGTACATCATTGTCAACAATTATTCAGCCAATGTAAACTTTAGCGTTAGAAATGCACTTGTCAGAGAAAAATGCGCCTTGATTGGCTGCACTTTTCTCAGTAATTGCTGTCATCAGTGGCAGGTTATTATTACAGTTGAATAGAGTTTCAGTAATTACTTTTGCACAGATTCTAACAGCTTTTAGATTGAAGGATATTCTGACAGTTTGAATACTCTTGACAACAATTACCTTTTTCCTGGTTAACACTGATTCAGGAAAATTAAAAATTAAATCTGTTCAGAGGAAACACTTATGTATGTCACTAGTAAGTACATTGATATAAAAAATGTGTAAATGGCAGAATGACTTAGATTTTTTTAAGTTCTTTTTCACTCAAGTATTTTTGAAAATCAGCATTTAGGGAGATACAGACCATGTTCATTAGCTTCAAAATAAATGATATGGAAAGTTTAAAACCAATCCTCAATGTAGTCACTAACAGAAACCACCATATGGGGTTGAAGAAAAATAGATGTTCATGAGAACAGAGCACACGTTATTTATATGTGCATGCCTATGCCTACCCTCCTTAGATAAATGGATAGCAAAGTGCATTTATATTTCTATATCTGTCAAAGAGTAAATACATGCTTTTTGGAATTTTGTATTTTATGATACTAACATATCTGTTATTAGGAAATGGAAGGTAGATGTGATTAACTGGAATATTAAATTGAAACTACTTTGGTATGAGGTATTGACAACAAATAATTGAAACCAGATAAATTGAAATTTGAGGGATCCAATTCATCACTTTAACTCTGTATTTAAATTTACAGGGGCATACATATTTAAAGTCTTAAATCTTTAAAATAATTTTTAAACATTTTTGAATTATTACTAGGTAGAGTGAAATAATGTCAAGTAGTTATTTGGAAATCAAGATGATAAAAACATCAGTAAGAATCTGAATGAAGTCTTATAATTAATTTGTTTAAAATATCTGTTTCAAAGTAAAGAATATGAAATCATATATATTTGGTATGGTAGCACATATCTGTAACCCAAATATTTGAGAGAATTAAGCAGGAAGATTGCAAGTTTGAAGCACACTTGAACTTCAAGATTACATACTATCTAAGACAAATTAATCGTTGAGGATGTGGCAAAGTGCTTACTAAGCTTTATGTGTAAGACAATGCCCTATTTTTATCTTCAGCATAGTGAAATATAAAATACATCAAGCAAAACATTATATTGCATATTGAAAATTATGTTGTATGTTATATTGATTAGTTGTTTTCAATAAAATGGGAGAAATGTTAACACACATTATAAACTTTAAGTAAAAATTTCTGTTTCTAACCTAATGAGAAAAAAGTAATAAAGCTTTTTCTGTAGAAATGGGCAGTAGAAAAGCCATACCAGAACTCAGGATAAAGTAAAGGAATTTAAATACTGAGTCAAAGAATGCAATACATTAAAAATATACAGCAAAGGAATATGAAGAAATTTCAAGACGCCATGGAAAGACCAATTTTTTTTCCAGTTTTTAAACCTGGGTATTTCTTGTACATTTCAAATGATATTCCCTTTCCAGGTTTCCTGTCCATCAGCCCCCTAACCCCTCGACCTCCTCATCTATAAGGGTGATCCCCTCCCCATTCATCCCCCCCCATTACCCGCCCTCCAAACAATTCCCTACACTGGGGGTTCAACCTTGGAAGGAGCAAAGGCTACACCTTCCACTAGTGCTCCAACAAGGCTGTTCACTACTATATATGCAGTTGGAGCCCAGGGTCAATCCATGTGTAGTCCTTGGATAGTGGTTTAGTCCCTGGAAGCTCTGGTTGGTAGGCATTGTTGTTCATATGGGTTACTTTCTAAGATTCCTTCAACGAGGGTCCCGTTCTCAGTTCAGTGGTTTAATGATGGCATTCGCTTATGTATTTGTTGTATTCTGGCTGTGTCTCTCAGGAGAGATCTACATCCGGTTCCTGTCAGCCTGCACTTCTTTGCTTCATCCATCTTATCTAGTTTGGTGGCTGTATATGTATGGGCCACATGTGGGGCAGGCTCTGTATGGGTGTTCCTTCTGCTTCTGTTCTAAACTTTGCCTCCCTATCCGCTGCCAAGGGTATTCTTGTTCCCCTTTTAAAGAAGGAGTGAAACATTCACATTTTGATCATCCTTCTTGAGTTTCATGTGTTCTGTGCATCTAGGGTAATTCGAGCATTTGGGATAATAGCCACTTATCAAAGAGTGCATACTATGTGAGTTTTTCTGCGATTGGGTTACTTCACTCAGGATGATATTTTCCAGTTCCATCCATTTGCCTATGAATTTCATAAAGTCATTGTTCTTGATAGCAGATTAGTATTCCATTGTGTAAATGTACCACATTTTCTGTATCCGTTCCTCTGGTGAAGGGCATCTGGGTTCTTTCCAGCTTCTGCCTATTATAAATAAGGCTGCTATGAACACAGTGGATCATGTGTCTTTGTTATATGTTGGGGCATCTTTTGGGTATATGCCCAAGAGAAGTATAGCTGGGTCCTCAGGTAGTTAAATGTCCAATTTTCTGAGGAACCTCCAGACTGATTTCCAGAATGGTTGTACCGGTTTGCACACCCACCAGCAATGGAGGAGTATTCCTCTTTCTCCACATCCTCCCCAGCTCTGCTGTCACCTGAGTTTTTGATCTTAGCCTTTCTGAGTGGTGTGAGGTAGAATCTCAGGGTTGTTTTGATTTGCATTTCCCTGATGACTAAGGATGTTGAATATTTTTTTTCTTTTTTCTTTTTTTCGGAGCTGGGGACCGAACCCAGGGCCTTGCGCTTGCTAGGCAAGCGCTCTACCACTGAGCTAAATCCCCAGCCCCTGAATATTTTTTTAAAACAATTATGGACAATGGAGAAAAATCCTTAGTTAAAGGCATAGAGAATGTTTTTTCAATAAGATCATAGAAAAACTCTCTCTGAAATGATGAAAAGTTATATCCATGCAGATACTAGAAATATGCAGAGTACAGAAATAGGACCAGATTAGAAACTCTTCGTGGCATATTATAGAGGAAACCCTGAATACACCGGAGAAAGAAAAGAGAAAATAAGCCATAAGCCAAATATAAAGAATATCCATCGCAGTAATGGTTAATTCTCAGTAGAAACTTTAGCAGACAGAAAAGGCTGGAACAATGTAAACTTGAGATAAGAACACAAAAAGGAAAAAAAAAAGCTGATTGTAATCAACACATACACTTTTCTTTTTTTCTATCATAACTTTAAATATCAATTACCTTAACTTAGAAACCAAAAGGAATCCATTAATTGAATGGATTAAGAAATGAAAGACAATCATCTTACCTTTAAAAATAGGTAGATGAGTTGATAGAAAAATATTCAAAGAAAATGTGATCAGGAAACACATATGTGTTATACTAGTATCTGACAAGGTAGGCTTCCAACAAAAATTAGCTGTGAAAGATAAAGGATACTTCATTCTAATCTAGGGAACAATGAGCCAAGTAAACATTACAATCCTAAGCATGTACATACAAATCTCTTACAGACTTAATTTATGAAAATCATTTTGTTGTGCTTTAAGACACAGATTAATCCTAACTCAGTAGTAGTAGTAGGTGAGATTTTAATTCCTACTTTTTGTAACACAGTGATAATATGGGAAAAAGTAAACAGCGATCCACTGAAATTAAATGCTATTATTCATAAAATGGTTCTATAGAACATTTACCCAAACATTAAAGAATATACATCTACTTTACAACCCACAGAAATTTCTCTAAAATTTCTGTTTTTTGTAATTTGTGTAACTTATTGTTACATAAAACATATCTCAATGTATCAGTTACTTTTCTACTGGTGTGATAAAATATGGCAATGACAACTTATAGAAGAGAGTTTATTTAAGCTAAAGGTTCCAGAGGAATGAGACTCTATCATGGCCAAAAAACATGTCAGTAAGTGGCAGGCAGGCATGCTATCAGAGGGAGGATGCTGAGAGCACACATCCTCACCATAAAGATGAAGAAGATAGTCTACTGGCAGTGATGCAAGGAAATCTCAAAGCCTGGCCTGAGTGACATATTTTCTCCAACAAGGCTATACCACCCAAACATTCCCAATAGAGGATAAAATGAAGAGCAAAAGAATTTCTATAAATTACACAAACCCATGGTGAATAAAAATATATTACAGAAAGAAGAAATTAATAACTTTTAAAACATCCTTAAAATAGATGCATTGGAGGAGCTGCAAGAATGGTCAAGTCCATAGGAAGACCAAATGTCTGCCCACTAACCCAGACACTTTAGAGCTCACAGAAACTAAGGCACCAACCAAAGAGCAAAAATGGGCTGGTCTGTGGCCCCCAGTACATATGTAACAGAGGATTGTCTTATCTGACCCCAATAGGAGGGTATGTACCTAATCATATAGAAACTTGATGCCTCAGGGAAGATGGGATGCTGGTGGGGGTGAAATGAAGGTGAGTGGGGAGGGGGGAAAGCACACGCCCAGAAGCAAAGGGGAAGGATTGGAGTAAAGAATTCAGGAAGGAGGGTCAGGAAATGGGACAATATTTGGAATGTAAATAGACAAAAATGATTTAATACAGATTTATAAAATTTAGAAACAAATTAGAAAAAAGAAACAATGGAAATAAAAATACAGTATAACAACACAGTAAAATAAATCCTAACAGAGAAACTTAAAGCTATAAGAACATGCATTAAAAATTAAGTCTCTTCTTACCTAAACCTCTAGAAACTTAAGCATCCAGGGAGTGGGGAGGCCCTGGGGGAGGAGACACCCTCTTAGAGACAGAGGAGTGGAGAAATGAGATGAGGGACTGTGAGAGGACAGACTCAGAAGGGGACAGCTACAAAACAATAGAAGTACCAACAAGATATTAAGTCTCTTGATCAACCTGTCTCTTTTTATGACAGTACCATGCAGTTATTAGTATTGCTCTGTAGTAAAGCTTGAAATCAGGGATAGTGATACCTCTAGAAGTTCTTTTAATGTAAAGGATGGTTTTAGTTACCTTGGGTTTGTTGTGCCTAATATTACTGCAATTTGATATGCTGGGGCTGTTTGATATCCATGGGAGGCCCCCCTTTTCTGGGAAGAGGAGAAGGGGTGAATGTGGTGAGGGAAAAGGTGAGAAGGAGAGAAGGACTGTGAGGAGAAGGAGAAGAAGCTGTGATCAGGACAAAAATTAAATTATGTATAAAAAAATTCTGTATATACATACATGTATTTAACACCAATTAATGGAAAACAAGCAATAAATTTGAAAGATAGAAAGAAGGTATATATGGGAATATTTGAAAGGATAAAAGTAGAGGAAAATATAATTATATTATCATATCTATAAAGATTTAAAGAAATAATTAATAATAATAATAATAATAAATTCGAGGAGATCACAAATATAAAACTTAATAATGTAACTTTTGGAGGTTGAAAAAACTAAGAACAACCAAAGCACAAATCATAAGACAGGAGATAAATAATAAAAAAAACAGAGCAGAATTTCATGAAACATAAGCAAAAAAGTACCTCAAAAATACAAAGTATCACTGGATCTACAAAAATAAAAACAAGAAAGAAGTTAGAAATGACTTAATAATGTCATTAATTTGAAAACAAATAACAAACAAAACCAAATAAGATAAACATGAAGAAATGGAAATAAAAACCTAGTAGAAATTAATATAAAATAGTTATATTCAAAGTTGTCAAAAATACCTTTGGGAAGGATGGGTATATCTTCAAGAAGTGATGCTTTGAAACATAATTTCCACATGTAGAAGAGTGAAATTAGACAAAATGGGTCAAAGACTGCAGTACAAATGATCCCCAAAACAGTGAAACTTTTTGAAGAAAATATAGGCAGTGCCCTACAAGATATAGGCCAGAGAAAAGATTTTCTGAATAGCATATTATTTACTGAATAAAATTACATTTTTGGGATCCACCAAAAGAAATTAGTATTCTACTCAGAAATATGTGTTTGATCACGGCTATGGTATTTTATTCACAATAATTAGAAAATAGAAATAAAATAAAAAAAAAGTCTGTGAAAATACCATGTAGTTTGGGTTTCATTGACCAACTACTCATTGGAATGGAGCCTGTTATAAAGTCTTGTTGATATACACAAGGAGATTCTATTAGAGAAAAAACAATTTCCCCTTAGTTAATGGGTATGTACTTTTAGATAGTTGGGTAATGTTGGATGATAACCTTTCCCATCCAGTAGCAATCTGAGTACATCCAATACTATGAACACTATCCAGTAGGTGTGAAGTTTGTAGTTATTCACTAGCTCAGTTTCTCTGAGTTTGATGAAAGTAAGCATTGTCTGGAGTAATGGGATTTTGCCATCATCATCTGGTTGTGGAAAACTTCTAATAGTCTTGATAATAGCTTGTGATGTTTAGAGGTTTTCAAGTGACCTCTTTGGCTAATGACTCAAAAATTTATAACTGACTCCTGCCACTGGAGGTTTTACTTGGTGGCATAAGGTGTTGAGAAGTAGGGCATTGACTTTATTATTATTTGGTTATTTTTTTAGATACCTTTCATGTATTTATATAGTTTAGAAAGTTTCTACAGTAATAGGTTCCCATATTTTTTTTTTATTTTAAAAGCCCTTAGTGTTAGATGAACTTTCTTTATTCCCTATACCTATACCTTTCTCTCCCATCCCTGTCCCTGTTTAATCTTGATATTCAAGTTTTCTTTTGTCATTCTATAGCACTATATTCTGTTTCCCCTTCTTAAGGATATTCTTTCTTACTCTCTTGTTCCAGTGTCTTACACAGGGTACCATTTTTGGTTATTCAGACTGTAGAGCACATTTATAAGATGAAAAGCTAGTATCCTTGTATAAGAGAACAAAATTGATATTTGCTTTTTAGAAAATGGGTTACCTCACTCAGGATTACTTTTTTCTAGCTCCATTCCTTTATCTGTGAATTTCATAATTTTATTTCTAATAACAGCTGAATAACATTCATTTTTTCTAAATATACCACAGTTTCATTATCCATGCATCATTTAATAGAATTCTAGACTGCTTTCAATTTCTGGCTATTATGAATAAAGCAGAAATGGACATGAATGATTAAGTATCTCTGTATTAGGATACAGAGTTCTTTTGCTATACATCTAAAAGTAGTGTAGGTGGAATTTGAGGTGGATCAATTCCTGGCTTCTTGAAGAACCACAACACTGATTTCCATAGTGGCTGTAGGAGTTTGTCTTCCTACCAGCAGTAACTGAGTATTCCTCTAGATGCATCAGCATAACCATGGGATATCATTTGTTTTATTGATCTTGGCCGTTCTGGGGGATAAAATAAAAACTTAAAGTAGTTTTAATTTGAATTTCTCTAATGACTAGCAATGTTGAACATCAGTTTAAATGTTTCTCACCCTTTTGTATTTCTTCTTTTGAGAACTCTATTTTCCTTGAAAATAAGGATTTTTTTTTTAAATTCTTGATATATTAAAGATTTTAACTAGCTGGATTTTCTCATTATTGCTACTGAGTTCTGAAGATTGAATACTGTCTTGTCTGTTCATGTTTGTGTTTTTGTGCTTGCATCTAGGCATCTGAAGTTATGGTTTTTGAGTTATTTTTTAATGTAGTTATCTAGTCTTGTCTTTGTTGGGTAGGTGTTTGTACTTTGGTTGCTGTTGTTTGCTATGGACCTATGAATTGCAGTATCTGTTAAGTCCATGGTTGAAAATGCTTTTGGGGTGAATAGGTGACACAAAGGAATAGAATTGGGCAAGAAAGAGGTACTGGGTGCATGTACAAACATGAAGCAGTCTCCAAGTAGAGGCAAGGTGAGAGGATGAACTTCATCAGGCTGCTGCAGGACTAAGTGTAAGTCCTGAGAGACTGGAGTAGAGGACCCAGCAGACAGTGTAAATCACTTAACTACATCATAGCCCAGTGTAACAATGGGAGGTCCTGGGGAAAATTATCTATGTGGATCATCAGCTGACACAAGAAAAGAAACTGAGAGAGGCTGCAGAAAGAATGTAGTGAGACCCTGGATCTTCACCATGAGGTAGGTGTCCTCAGGGAATAGAGGTAGGGAGGGAGAAGGGGCTCCTGAAGGCAGGCTGTGGTAAGACTAAGGGTAAGTCTGAGGGACTGGAATGAAAGAGCTCTTTGTTTCATTTCTTAATTGATGCCTTTTACTGCCTTCTCTGAGGTTACTTTAATATATTAATTAATGCATCCATGAAGGAGAAATGGGAAAATGTGGGGAGAGCTTTTAACAAGGGAGGGGAACACAGAGAGAAAGAGAGAAGGGACAAATAAATAATAGCAAGATTGAAAATCCCTGGAGGAACATTATTTTATAGTCTTACATAAAATGGAATTCTATTACCTGCAAAGAAAAATTACATCACTGTATTACCTGGAAAATGGAAAGAATTACCTTATGAAGTATAGTCAAATTCAATTACACACACACACACACACACACACACACACACACACATTTTCTTTTACCTCTGGTCCTACTGTGTGTGTGTGTGTGTGTGTGTGTGTGTGTGTGTGTGTATGCATGTATCACATGTTGTATTTTATGTATACATCATGAAACTTAAACAATGACTGTGAATAGGAATAACAGAGCTTTAATGGAGAGGAAGGAATAGTACAATGTAATGCACCAGAGAGGGGAAGTGAGTAGGTGCTATTACCAGCCGGAAGTGGGTCAGAATTGGGACAACAAGATGGGTAGGGGGCCATGAGTGGGAAAGGAAGACAAATGTTAAATAAATATGTATGAAAATTTTATAATGGAATGTATTAGTATGTGCACAAATTTAATTGAAAGCTTTAAAGTTTCTTAAGTACAACTCTCACACTGCAAAATCCTTTTATACTATGTCAACTACTTCTGTCTAGTTGATTCTATGACCTATAGAAGTAGATAATGTTTTCATCAGTGTATCATTTCTTGGCACTGCAATCTCATTGAATGATTCTTTTTATTTTCTTGCGATAGTTTCTTCACACTCATGCCCAATCCAATCCTACTCTCAGAATACCTTGGATGCTATTCTGCATTCCATTTGTCACATGTGCTAACTCCAGAAATTGAAGGTTGAGATAGCCTAGGCTCGGTTACTTCACATTATATATTAATATGGGCAAATATTTTTCTTTTGTCATTGTTTTCTATAAAATTGGAAACATTGCTGTTTCTATCAATCACTGAGCAGAGTCTATTACACTAGGATATTAATGATCCTGAAATCTATTATTATTTTATTTGTTCTGGTTTTCATTTGCTTAATAGTAGAGGACAATTCTTATCCTACCATTGTCTTAAAACATTCAACAGTTTTAAAAATTTAATTAACATTTTAATTTTTATTATTTCTGAATAAGAATAATATCAATAGAAGACTAGAACCCACCACCCCTTTAACAGAAGAATTCAAAAAAGGTTATGCATTCAATGTAGCTACATTTAGATGTTCTACAAACAGATTTTAGTGCATTTCTGAAGTCTCCTTCAGTGTCTTGAAGTGAGATTAAAATTTAAAAGAAGTCCAGAGGTCCACTTCCATCTTTCCACTTTCCAGTCTGTGGAAAGATGTGGTCCTAACTTCTAAGATGATATGACAACTAATTGGAACTGTAAGAAATTAAAAGATTTACATAAAGTTATGGGAGTAAATGAAGGTAGCAGAGATGTATGGAATAACAGGTTAGCTATTTTTGATAAAAAAAAAAAACTCACATGAACATACTACTCTTCCATTTCTGCATTTTGGAAGCTTCATAGGTACCTCTTTGGATTTCCTTATTCTTGGGATTCATTTTATCCTGACTTCTCAGACCTCAGAGAAATAGGCATTTTTATAAGAATAGTATGATGGGAGAATGAAAACACCCCATCAGAGCATAAATTTGTCTCCCTGAAAGGGGTTTTACATGATCCATATTTAGGATGGTTCTTCCCACCTAAAATTTTCTAATTGAGGGAATTTCTTTCAGTTAACCACCACCCTGAAGCACAAACATTGTATGCTGTCTCTTATGTGTAGATGTTAGCTTTTGAGACTTTCATAGTCATACTACAACCACTATAACCACAAAGCTTAGGTACATAATCTTAAAGGAGAAGTGGGTAGGCCAGGATCTTCTAAGGAAGGGGAAGGAATGGATAGTTTTGAGAGATGATGATGGGTTATGGTGGAAAAAACTAAATGTGGATAGAAATAGAAGATATGATTAATAGAGGGAGCACAGGAAAGAAAATGAATATTTAGAATAATTTCAAAGGTCAAAATGTAAACTTACTGAAGCTTTAAAATAAATACATACATGAAATAAATCTTAGTGTGGTCCTCAAATAATGAAAGATACAATGCCATAATCAGACATTTTTCTCTCCCAAGTGAAGCCTCCAGTTGTCGGGGACCGGATGTCCAAACTAAGCAGAGCTAGAACCCTGCCCTGAGCAGATTCCTGAGAAGGGCTTGACCTTTTCAAAGAACTTGTCCCTGGAAGACTGTTGCCTCAGTGTCTAAGGAGAATATCTTGCAGTTTAATGATTTACCTTATGTCCTTAGGCACTTCCTAGTACTCCCCCTCCCTAAGCTTCAGTTCCTGCTTCAATTCCTGCTTCAGAGCTTTAAATGCTGTACATTACTCTCAATAAATGAGACCTTGACAACAGAACCTTGCTTGGTCTCCTTCTTTTCTCCCCCTTTTGACCCTCAGGTAGCGCCTCTTTGGAACCCTGAATAACTGGATCTGCTGGATGGGTCATCCAGTTTCAAGAGTGAGTTACATTCAGTTGAGTCATTGACCAAATGGAACCCATGGACACACCTAAATACTACAACCTATTTTTACCTCTGGTTGCTTTCCACAACAGATAATAGTAAGGCCCTACTACTTATGACAGTACTTACATACCTTATCAAACATGGAGAAGCAGAGCTGGTGCCTAAGTTGGGACTGGGTACTCTTAGACTATCAGAAGACTAAACCATCAACCCAGCTACAAACCCTGTTATCTCAGTGAGTTATGCAGAAAAGGAAGCTAAATGATTGTAAGAGCCAGAGAAGGTGATTCCAAACAAACACTGTGTTCCAGGTGCACTGCTGCTTGTCTTTAAGTTGATTTCAGACACAGTCAAGTTGACAACCAGGATTTGCTATCTCAGTCACAAAAGGGTAAGGACAAGGTTTACCAGGTCATACTTTATCATTAAGGGAAATTGAAATAGAAAATCAAGACAGAGACTTGAACTTAGAATGTGAAACAAAGGTCATTAAGGAAAGATGCTTACTAGCTTGCTCACTATAATTTAGTGAGCCTCCTTTCTTATACCACTCAGGGCCATCATCCTAGGTAGAGTTGGTACTACCCACAATGGGCTAGGTCCACCCACATTAATATAGGCAATCAATATAGGAAATTTGATGGAGGATTTTCCATATTAATGTTTCTCTATACAGATTTTTCTTATGTGAAGTTGACAAAAATTTACCTTGGTCATGGTATATTATTTGATGCATCTTACCACATATTGTATATATCATGTTTCTAAGAGTTTAGTAGCTGAGGGGTTGGGTCAGAGCTTAAAAGCACTGACTGATTTTCCAAAGGACCTGGATTTGCTTCCCAGCACCCCATATGGCAGCTCACGACTGTGTTTAACCCTAGTTCCAGGAGGCTAAATACCCTTTTTTCACCTTGCAGAGGCATGACCATGATTTCACATCCATGCATTTAGGCAAAACTTTATTCATATACATTTAATGACAAAATGAAAGATGTAAAAAGAAAAATTTAAGCATGTGTGAGAGTCTGTGTGCATGGGTTTCATTCTCATAGAGGCCAGACAGGAGCATCATATCCTCTTGGATTCTGTATAGCTGGAGCTCTGGGAAGTTGTGACTATTCTGATGTGGGTGGTGGGAAACAGATCTGAGTCTTCTGCAAGAATTACAAGTGCTTTTGTGTAATGAACCAACTACAAAAGATAAATGTTTTTATTTGAATTCCGAATAGTCCAAGTTTAATTTGATCTGTTCTATCTTAATTCTCCTGAACAGCTATAATGTGTTTTTTCTCTTTTTTTTCTTTTTTTCTTTTTCAGAGCTGAGGACCGAACCCAGGGCCTTGTGCTTGCTAGGCAAGCGCTCTACCACTGAGCTAAATCCCCAACCCAATGTGCTTTTCTCAACATTTTTTTTCCTCCTGAATACTTTGCTATCATCTTTATCTTCTGAAATTTGAAGGAGATTTTTTATCTTCTATCATTTGAAAGTACTAATTTTTGAAATTGCAGACCCTGAAAAACATGTTTCTCATGCTGCAGTTTCATGGTTTGACATAGTAATTTATATCAGAAAATATTTTGTCCAAATTTGTATGATTGTTCTATTTCATATAATACACTTATTATAACCTTCAGAAATCTACCATTCTTTCTTTCTTTTGAATACTAGTTTTATTTTCCCAGTGAGGGAATTTGTTGCTTTCTCTCTATAAAAATGTAAAAATGTGCAATTAACTAGAGAGCAATATTTTGTAGTTGTTCATTTTTTTGTGTCTATTGTGTGTGTAAGTGATAGAAAGAGTGAAAAACCTTAGAATAAAATTGAGATTGAAAGAGTGTACACACAAAAGAGAAGGGGAAGAGCTACGTTTACTAGCTCTTTCTTTCAGATACTTGGTACTAGATGTTGTTGACCTTTATGAATCTATAAACTAATAAACTGATTATATTTATTATTCTATTTGACTGTTGTTTTTGTCTTTCTATTCTACACTGTAGTGATGCCTATATTTTGAATGTCAATTCTTTTGTTTGTATAATTTCAGCCATATTTATATATTTACATCTTTTCAGAGTGTAAATTCCCTCTTGCTCTCTTGCTCTTACCCTCTTCTACCTTTGTCCCTTCTCTTCCCATTCCCCTCCCCCTCTCTTCACATGCTCATGGCCTGACTCCTCTCTCTGCCTCTACTATCCTCTTTAACTCCCCCTCCCCATGCCCTCCATGAATAAACTCTCATTCTATACTAAAAAAAAAGGAGTTTAAATTAATTTGTGGAAAAAAATTTTAAACAATTTTTTCATATTATAACCAAAATAATTATTTGCTGCAATATATCAATAGTTTTATATTTCAAATGTACTTTGATTGTAATTATTAATGAGCTAATTTATTAAAATATGTTAATGTTAAGTATTTAATATAAAATATATAATATTATATATGTATAATATATAAAAAGCAAAGTATTGTAGAAGTTATTTTTCAAAGGATATGGGCTTTTCACAATTGCTGTCAGGTAACAGCACAATTTCTAACTAATTATAGAAATCATGGTTATTGTTATAGTAGATTCTGGTAAAGGCATCAAAGAAAAGAAAATGCCAGAATACTTTTCTCATTAATATAAATGCTATTACAAAAATAAAAATCAACTGAGTCTATAAGTGTATAAAATGTTTGTAAACAATGCATGTTAAGACTTATTCTTATACTTTAAGATCCATTTCAGAACTGATATTGAATTAAACAATGAATGTGATGAAATAACAATTAAAATAAATAAATGAATGAGGCTAGTCAAGAGTATGGCTGAATAAAATGATAAGTAATAATCTCACATGCTCACCAATTTGAATTGCTGTGCATAAATGAAACTAGCTTCACAAAAAGTACAGTAGTCAGGCAGAGAAATCATGATTTTAGAGATTCCAACTCACATCTGATAGAATGGCTAAGACCAAAACCACAAACGGCAGTTCACGCTGGTAAAAGTGTGGAACAAGGGGAATTCTCTTCCATTCTTGTTGGGAATGCACAGCCAATTTAGAAGTCAATCTGGTGCTGTCTCAGAAAATTGGAAATAGATTTACCTCAAGATACAGCTATACCACTGTATACTCCACTATATTACAAGGACACTTGCTCAACTGTATTCATAATAGCTGTATACATAAGAGAAAGAAACTGGAAATAACCTAGATGTCCCTCAACTGAAGAATGGACAAAGAAAATGTGGTAATTGTACACAATGGAGTATTTACTACTCACTTGTTCAGAATAATGACACCAGGAAATTTGCAGTCAAATGGATGAAACTAGAAAAAAATCATCCCAAGTGAGGTAACCCAGGCTTAGAAAGAAAATCATGGTATGTATTTACATTCATGTATAATTGGATATTAGCTGTAAAGTAAAAGACAAGCATGCTACAGTCCATAGACCCAGAGATGCTAAGTAAAAAGAAAGTCTTAGGTAGGAACAGAAGGAATTCCCTAGAAAGGGGAAATAAAATAGATTTTACAGTTAGAGTAGGATCAGACAGGGTTGGGAATAGGAGGGATCAGGTTGGGGAGAGGGAGAAAAAAGTGCCTGAAGAAGACTAGAGTGGGTGTGTGTGGCTTTTCCAGGTGAGGTGGAAACCTACTGCAAAAATAATCTCCATGAATCAAGTGGAGGTATTGGGACACAAACACAGCTGCAAAACCTTCAACCTTCAGCTGACCTGCCTTCAGAGTGTTCTGGGACCAGAACCTAAAAGGGCCCTCATCAAAGAGACCAGAGAGAATTAATCCAGTAACTGATGGGAGCATATGCAGAGTACCAGAGCCAAATACTAGATGGAACTTAGGGAGTCCTATTGAAGAGGTGTAGGAAGGATCTGAGAAACCAGAGGAATCAAGGTTGTACCATGAGGACAAGCCCCACAGAATCAACTGGTTGGGACTCATGGGAACTCGCAGAGATTTGGGAGCCTATAGAGGTCTGACTTAAGTCTTCTATGTCACTGTTATAGCTGTTTAGCTTGCTGTTCTTCTGGAAACACTAATACTGGGTTTCCTTGTCCAGATTTGATGCGATAGTATGTGCCTGTATTTATTGTAGCTTGTTATGTGCTGTTTGATTGATTTCCCCAGGAAGATTGTTCTTTTCTGAGAGGAGGCAGAGAGGTTGTGGATCTGGGGAGAATGAAGATGGTAGTAGGGAGGATGAAAGGAAGGGAGAGGAAATTGTGGTTAGGATATGATATATAAAAGAAAATATTTAAAAAAAAAAGAAAAGGTACACTGAAGAATATGGGAAGAAACAAGTGACCCATGTCATTAGTTTTTAATTGTAAGAAAGTAGGAGAAGTAATTTTTCCTTACTGGGAAAGACTAAGTACAATTCTTTCCAGACATAAGATTGATGCCAAATCTACACTATTCTGTGCTGAGCATGGTCCCCCATTACTTAAGTTAGTAGTACCAACAGACTGAACCCCTGAAAGCACATTGTAGGAATGAAATGCTGTATCTGCAAGTACTCTACTGCTCTTGGTAAGTAGAGAGGATATTAAGGCTCAACAGATTTGACAGCACTGTTCAAATTATCAGAGAATTTTTTTATTGATAGTATTTTTTGTGGTTTATCTGTTCTTGAATCAATCATGCTCCTTACAGGAATTAAGGGACTAATTGACAGGAATTAATTAACATGGGAGACTAATGATTACCTCTCTATATTCCAGTAAAAGACTTAAAATAAGATTTAAAAATGTATAACCATCTATTTCTTTTCCCATTTATTTCTAATACAGAGAAACAATGGTATAATTTAAATCTACAATAAAAATTGAAGGATACCAGTGAACCGAGAAGATAGGCAATACACAAAAATAACTTGACGATAAAATTAGGTGCAGAGTTCCCTGGGAGAGGTTGGGACAACAGAATGTCCTTCTAAAATGCAATCCAAATTTAAAAAAAAAGTTTATTTCTACCTTAGAATAAACCCAAATATGTCACAAGTCTTAAATTCAGTTGACAGTTTAGTTAAGTATAAATTCCATTAGCAGATGAATTACAGTAGAACAAAACACATTTTATCAACTGTATGACTAAGCCAACTCCATAAAATCTTTAATTGGAGGTGGATTACTGTTTTAGACCCAAGAATCATGGTAGCCTACAGGCTGACATGGTGCTTGAGGAGTTCTACATCTTAATCAGAAGGCATCAAGAAGGGATCTGTCTTACCCAGGAAGCCAGGGTGTGGTTCAGGATCACACTGACCATAAATGCTCATATATACATATACTTCAAAGTCACATCTCTACAGTGACACATGTCCTCTACCTAGGCTATACATCCTCCAATAAAGCAACACCTCCTAATAGTTCTACTTCTCATGGGCCAAGCATATTGAAACCACAACAACTAAGAAAATCCTAGAATTTATATGACAATTTGAAGGATGTATAATAACCAAATCAATCATAAGAAGAAAAACCAATGCTGATTGTATCAAATATAATACAGTATATTCTTCAAACTATGCTACAGAGCCAATCCACAAAAAACATGGTTAATACAGAGATATACAAACACAAAGATACAGAAATCAATGGAATAAAATAAAAGGCAGAAAATTCCACAAAAGTAAAGCCATCTAATTCTTGACAAAGCTGCTATAAAACTTTATTTTTTTTTAAGTTTTGGTCTTGAGAAAACAGAAACTGGTATTTTTTTTCAGTGTTGGACAGCTAACCTAAGACCACACATATAGAAGTAAAATTCCTATGCTGCACAGATACATTGAAAATGTTTAGACTGCAATCAAATAAAAATGAAGTAAATACCCTAGAAAGACCTGAAACTCTGAAGCTACTAGAAGTAATTTTATTAGAAACTCTTCAAGATATAGGAATAGACAATATATTTATGATTAGGACCTATACTATCTCAAACAGTATAACCAAGTCTCAAATTTACAAATAGAGTTATATTAAACTACAAATCCTGTGTGTCAATACACTATGATAAAAATATTTTACGGAAGTCCCACCACCATGATCCTGCCCGCAGCAGCCTCTGCCCCAGAACCTTGTGGAGATACCTTACCGCCTGGTCAGGTGGGCACTGCTGGGTCCAGAGCAGAAGAGACCACCAACACTGCCCACCCTGCCCACATCCCTGGCCCAAGAGGAAACTGTATAAGGCCTCTGGGCTCCTGGAGAGGGCTCCAGGTGAGGCAGGAGCCCCTGCCTGAGACACCGCCGAACCTGGAAGGAAACAGGACCCGGATAAACAGTTCTCTTGCACCCAAATCCTGTGGGAAGGAGAGCTAAACCTTCAGAGAGGCAGACACCGCCTAAAACCAGAAGAGACTGTTCTTACACACATTGATGATTCCAGAGGAAAACACCGGAGGCCATCTGGAACCCTGGTGCACGGAGGCTCCCGGAAGGGGCGGCGCAGATCTTCCTGGGTGCTGCCACCTCGGAGAGCTCGTGGGCAGCACCCCGCGAGCGAACTTGAGCCTCGGGACCACAGGTAAGACCAACTTTTCTGCTGCAAGTGACCTGCCTGGTGAACTCAAGACACAGGCCCACAGGAACAGCTGAAGAACTGTAGAGGGGAAAAACTACACGCACGAAAGCAGAACACTCTGTCCCCAATACTGGCAGAAAGAAAACAGTAAAACAGGTCTACAGCACTCTTGATACACACAGGCTTATAGGACAGTCTAGCCACTGTCAGAAATAGGAGAACAAAGTAACACTAGAGATAATCTGATGGCGAGAGGCAAAGCGAGGAACCCAAGCAACAGAAACCAAGACTACATGACATCGAACCCAATTCTCCCACCAAAACAAACAGGGAATATCCAAACACACCAGAAAAGCAAGATCTAGTTTCAAAATCATATTTGATCATGATGCTGGAGGACTTCAAGAAAGACGTGAAGAATTCCCTTTAGAGAAACATACAGAAACATTAATAAACAAGTAGAAGCCTAGAGAGGAATCGCAAAAAATCCCTGAAAGAATTCCAGGAAAACACAATCAAACAAAGAAGGAAATTAAAATGGAAATAGAAGCAATCAAGAAAGACACATGGAAATAACCCTGGATATAGAAAACCAAAAGAAGAGACAAGGAGCTGTAGATACAAGCTTCACCAACAGAATACAAGAGATGGAAGAGAGAATCTCAGGAGCAGAAGATTCCACAGAAATCATTGACTCAACTGTCAAAGATAATGTAAAGCAGAAAAAGGTACTGGTCCAAAACATACAGGAATTCCAGGACTCAATGAGAAGATCAAACCTAAGGATAATAGGTATAGAAGAGAGTGAAGACTCCCAGCTCAAAGGACCAGTAAATATCTTCAACAAAATCATAGAAGAAAAATTCCCTAACCTAAAAAAAGAGATACCCATAGGCATACAAGAAGCCTACAGAACTCCAAATAGATTGGACCAGAAAAGAAACACCTCCCGTCACATAATAGTCAAAACACTAAACGCACAAAATAAAGAAAGAATATTAAAAGCAGTAAGGGAAAAAGGTCAAGTAACATATAAAGGCAGACCTATGAGAATCACACCAGCACTTCTAGAAACTATGAAGGCCAGAAGATCCGGACGGATGTCATACAGACCCTAAGAGAACACAAATGCCAGCCCAGGTAACTGTATCCTGCAAAACTCTCAATTAACATAGATGGAGAAACCAAGATATTCCATAACAAAACCAAATTTATACAATATCTTTCTACAAATCTAGCACTACAAAGGATAATAAATGGTAAAGCCCAACATAAGGAGGCAAGCTATACCCAAGAAGAGGCAAGAAACTAATCGTCTTGGCAACAAAACAAAGAGAGAAAAGCACAAACACAACCTCATCCAAATATGAATATAACAGGAAGCAATAATCACTATTCCTTAAATCTATCAACATCAATGGCCCTCAACTCAACAAAAGACATGATTAACAAACTGGATACAACGAGGACCCTTGCATTCTGCTGCCTACAGGAAACACACCTTGGAGACAAAGACAGACACTACCTCAGAGTGAAAGGCTGGAAAACAACTTTCCAAGCAAATGGTCAGAAGAAGCAAGCTGGAGTAGCCATTCTAATATCAAATAAAGTCAATTTTCAACTAAAAGTCATCAAAAAAGATAAGGAAGGACACTTTGTATTCATCAAAGGAAAAATCCACCAAGATGAACTCTCAATCCTAAATATCTATGCCCCAAATACAAGGGCACCTACATACGTAAAAGAAACCTTACTAGTGCTCAAAACACACATTGCACCTCACACAATAATAGTAGGAGATTTCAACACCCCACTCTCACAAATGGACAGATCATGGGAACAGAAATTAAACAGAGACGTGACAGACTAAGAGAAGTCATGAGCCAAATGGACTTAACGGATATTTATAGAACGTTCTACCCAAAGCAAAAAGGGGGATATACCTTCTTCTCAGCTCCTCGTGGTACTTTCTCCAAAATTGACCATATAATTGGTCAAAAAACGGGCCTCAACAGGTACAGAAAGATAGAAATAATCCCATGCGTGCTATCAGACCACTAGGGCCTAAAACTGGTCTTCAATAACAATAAGGGAAGAATGCCCATATACGTGGGAAACTGGAACAATGCTCTACTCAATGATAACCTGGTCAAGGAAGAAATAAAGAAAGAAATTAAAACTTTTTAGAATTTAATGAAAATGAAGGCACAACATACCCAACCTTATGGGACACAATGAAAGCTGTGTTAAGAGGAAAACTCATAGCTCTGAGTACCTGCAGAAAGAAAAAGGAGAGAGCATAGATCAGCTACTTGACACCACTCCTAAAAGCTCTAGAACAAAAAAGAAGAAAATACACCCAGGAGGAGTAGAAGGCAGGAAATAATCAAACTCAGAGCTGAAATCAACCAAGTAGAAACAAAAAAAGGACCATAGAAAGAATCAACAGAACCAAAAGTTGGTTCTTTGAGAAAATCAACAAGATAGATAAACCCCAGCCAGACCTAAGGAGAGGGACACAGAGAGTGTGTCCAAATTAACAAAATCAGAAATGAAAAAGGGAGACATAACTACAGATTCAGAGGAAATTCAAAAATCATCAGATCTTACTATAAAAGCCTATATTCAACAAAACTTGAAAATCTACAGGAAATGGACAATTTCCTAGATAGATACCAGGTACCGAAGTTAAATCAGGAACAGATAAACCAGTTAAACAACCCCATAACTCCTAAGGAAATAGAAGCAGTCATTAAAGGTCTCCAACCAAAAAGAGCCCAGGTACAGACGGGTTTAGTGCAGAATTCTATCAGACCTTCATAGAAGACCTCATACCAATATTATCCAAACTATTCCACAAAATTGAAACAGATGGAGCACTACCGAATTCCTTCTATGAAGCCACAATTACTCTTATACCTAAACCACACAAAGACCCAACAAAGAAAGAGAACTTCAGACCAATTTCCCTTATGAACATTGACGCAAAATACTCAATAAAATTCTGGCAAACCTAATCAAGAGCACATCAAACAATCATCCCACCATGATCAAGTAGGCTTCATCCCAGGGCATGCAGGGGATGGTTTAATATACGAAAACCATCAACGGATCCATTATATAAACAAACTGAAAGAACAAAACCACATGATCATTTCATTTCATTAGATGCTGAGAAAGCATTTGACAAAATTCAACACCCTTCATGATAAAAAAGTCCTGGAAGAATAGGAATACAAGGCCCATACCTAAACATAGTAAAAGCCATATACAGCAAACCAGTTGCTAACATTAAACTAAATGGAGAGAAACTTGAAGCAATCCCACTAAAATCAGGGACTAGACAAGGCTGCCCACTCTCTCCCTACTTATTCAATATAGTTCTTGAAGTTCTAGCCAGAGCAATCAGACAACAAAAGGAGATCAAGGGGATACAGATCGGAAAAGAAGAAGTCAAAATATCACTATTTGCAGATGATATGATAGTATATCTAAGTGATCCCAAAAGTTCCACCAGAGAACTACTAAAGCTGATAAACAACTTCAGCAAAGTGGCTGGGTATAAAATTAACTCAAATAAATCAGTAGCCTTCCTCTACACAAAAGAGAACAAGCCGAGAAAGAAATTAGGGAAACGACACCCTTCATAATAGACCCAAATAATATAAAATACCTCGGTGTGACTTTAACCAAGCAAGTAAAAGATCTGTACAATAAGAACTTCAAGACACTGAAGAAAGAAATTGAAGAACACCTCAGAAGGTGGAAAGATCTCCCATGCTCATGGATTGGCAGGATTAATATAGTAAAAATGGCCATTTTACCAAAAGCGATCTACAGATTCAATGCAATCCCCATCAAAATACCAATCCAATTCTTCAAAGAGTTAGACAGAACAATTTGCAAAATTCATCTGAATAACAAAAAAACCCAGGATAATAAAATTATCCTCAACAATAAAAAGGACTTCAGGGGAATCACTATCTCCCTGAACTCCAAGCAGTAATACAGAGCAATAGTGATAAAAACTGCATGGTATTGGTACAGAGACAGACAGATAGACCAATGGAACAGAATTGAAGACCCAGAAATGAATCCACACACCTATGGTCACTAGATTTTTGACAAAGGAGCCAAATCCATCCAATGGAAAAAAGATAGCATTTTCAGCAAATGGTGCTGGTTCAACTGGAGGTCAACATGTAGAAGAATGCAGATCGATCCATGCTTATCACCCTGTACAAAGCTTTAAGTCCAAGGGATCAAGGACCTCCTACATCAAACCAGACACATTCAAAACTATTAGAAGAAAACTAGGGAAGCATCTGAACACATGGGCACTGGAAAAAATTTCCTGAACAAAACACCAATGGCTTATGCTCTAAGATCAAGAATCGACAAATGGGATCTCATAAAACTGCAAAGCTTCTGCAAGGCAAAGGACACTGTGGTTAGGACAAAACGGCAACCAACAGATTGGGAAAAGATCTTTACCAATCCTACAACAGATAGAGGCCTTATATCCAAAATATACAAAGAACTCAAAAAGTTAGACCGCAGGGAGACAAATAACCCTATTAAAAAAATGGGGTCTAGAGCTAAACAAAGAATTCACAGCTGAGGAATGCCGAATGGCTGAGAAACACCTAAAGAAATGTTCAACATCTTTAGTCATCAGGAAATGCAAAATCAAAACAACCTGAGATTTCACCTCACACCAGTGAGAATGGCTAAGATCAAAACTCAGGTGACAGCAAATGCTATGCAGGATGTGGAGAAAGAGGAACACCCTCCATTGTCGGTGGGATTGCAGACTGGTACAACCATTCTGGAAATCAGTCTGGAGGTTCCTCAGAAAATTGGACATTAAACTGCCTGAGGATCCAGCTATCCCTCTCTTGGGCATATACCCAAAAGATGCCCCAACATATAAAAAAGACACGTGCTCCACTATGTTCATCGCAGCCTTATTTATAATAGCCAGAAGCTGGAAAGAACCCAGATGCCCTTCAACAGAGGAATGGATACAGAAAATGTGGTATATCTACACAATGGAATATTACTCAGCTATCAAAAAAAACGAGTTTGCGAAATTTGTAGGGCAAAATGGTTGGAACTGGAAAATATCATCCTGAGTGAGCTAACCTAATCACAGAAAGACATACATGGTATGCACTCATTGATAAGTGGCTATTAGCCCAAATGCCTGAATTACCCTAGATGCCTAGAACAAATGAAACTCAAGACGGATGATCAAAATGTGAATGCTTCCTCCTTCTTCAAAAGGGGAACAAGAATACCCTTGGCAGGGAAGATAGAGGCAAAGATTAAAAACAGAGACTGAAGGAACATCCATTTCAGGAAATGGTACCCACACATGTGGCCCCATATATATACAGCCACCCAATTAGACAAGATGGATGAAGCAAAGAAGTGCAGAAGTGTAGACCGCTCCTGAGAGACACAGCCAGAATACAGCAAATACAGAGGCAAATGTCAGCAGCAAACCTCTGAACTGAGAATAGGACCCCCGTTGAAGGAATCAGAGAAAGAACTGGAAGAGCTTGAAGGGGCTCGAGACCCTATATGTACAACAATGCCAAGCAACCAGAGCTTCCAGGGACTAAGCCACTACCTAAAGACTATACATGGACTGACCCTGGACTCTGACCTCATAGGTAGTAATGAATATCCCTAGTAAGAGCACCAGTGGAAGGGGGAAGCCCTGTCCCTGCTTTGAATGAACCTCATGAACTAGACTGTCGGGGAGGGCAGCAATGGGGGAGGGTGGGGAGGGGAACACCCATAAGGAAGGGGAGGAGGGGATGTTTGCCCGAAAACCGGAAAGGAAAACACTGGTAATATAAGAAATATTCAAGTTAATAAAAAAAATAAATAAATAAATAAAAAAAATATATTTTACATGCTAAGAGACTGGAAATGTTTGAGGAAACTCACCAGCCAGAGTTAATAATACCTGAGTTTAACTAAGACAAAAATCTGATTATCCATGTATACCACCAAAGTTTAATCTGTTTTTTAAGAAAATGATGTGGAGATTAGCCTTAATTTGCCTTGGTTCCTATCATAATCAACTTTTTGCAGTCTAAACTAGTCTACAACTACCACCCTGAATTGTGAATTCTTCCATATCCCTGACCCAGAAGACTACATGTATCTTCTTTGCAGGAAGCAGAAAATACAGAGGTTGAAAGCAATTTTCTAAAATTAATATTTATCAAGAATACTAAACATAACATTTAGATATTGATTTATAGCCAATGATATTTGTGGTACTATTTGTTATCTCATCAAATGGGGTTAGTGGTAGCCTATAATTTAATCCCTTACAAAACTCTATAAAAGATTTCTAGGACATATCCCATTCCTTCCCCATGTGATTCTTTCTGTGCAGACATGCAGACACAGACACAAGGACAGTTGTGCAAGAAAGCCTTCAGGCAGGCACAGATTTGGACTCATACGACACAGAGAAAAATGATGGATGGCACAGGGAACATGAAGAAGGGAAATCAAGTCTGGCCACACCCTTGGTTAAGTAACTTCAAGGGGAAGTCCTTTCATTTCTTTCCTTAATGTGACTCTTATTGGTGAATGGGAGTTAACTAATAGTATGTTTATTCCATGTACACGTGTATGGTAAAAATAAGAGAAAGTCTATTAAATAGGAGAAAGAAAGCAAGAACAGTTTCCCACATTACATGGAGTTAATATGTAAAAGGTGTATTATATTTGTCAGTGAGAACTTCTGGAAAGAAGATACCTGGAGAGAGTGACTAGGTGATCCAATCCGCAGTAATGTTGAGAGATAGGAATGTAGCAGGTTCAGAACTACCTTATCAGGTCAGCTTTACTTGCTGGTCAGCTTTAGCTTGCTCAAGTCTATGTAGGAACTAACATCATGTGACTTTTAGCTATAAACCTTTTGGAGTCTATGCATTAACATATTGTTATTCTTGACCAACCCAAAGCCTAGGGACTGCCAGTGGACAACATCTGAGGCCTTAGGAAAGTTTTCCTTTCTTTCTGAAACTACCTTTCTGTTACTCTCATCAAAGTATTTCAAATTGCCTTGATATATGATTTATTTTGTTCCATAGAACTACAAAAAGTCACAGAACATGGGATTTAGGGTAACCCAAATCTGTGTTCTCAGGCCATGATCACTCAAATTTGCCTATAGAATAACCTTTATTGCCTTTAAGGTAACAATTATGTTTTTTTAGTTTTATTTTATTTATTTTACATTTCAATTGTTCCCCCCATTTCCAGTCTTCTTCACAACCCCACAACCCACATCATCTTCTTCTTTGCCTCTAAGAGGAAAAGCTACCCCACCAAACCACTCAATCCCTCACCCCTCAAGCATCTCTCCATCTCTGGGGCCCAAGCAGCCACAGGACCAAGTACCTCCTCTCCTATTGATGACATATGATACAGTCCTCTACTAAAATGTAGCAGGAGCCATGAACTGGCCTCCACGATACTCTTTTGTTGGATTTAGATCACCTGAGCTCTGAGGAGTCTGGTTTGTTGGATATTGTTCTCTCCTTTATGGGGTTTCAATTCCCTTCAGTTCTGCAGTCCTTCCCCTAACTCTTCCATTTCAAATGTTTTCCCCTTTTCCAGATTTTGAGTTGGTCAAAGATAGCAACCATTGGGCTCAGTTCAATGACTGCCCTGTGAGTATCTGTATTATTCTTAGTGAGATGATGGCAGAACCTCTCAGAGAGCAGTCATACCAGCCTCCTGTCTGCAAGCACTTTTTTGCATTGGTAATGGGATTGGGGTTTTGTGTCTGTGGAAGGCATGGATTACAAGGCAGGGCAGTCTCTAGATGGCCTTTCATTCAGTTTCTGCTCCATTTATTTTGCCCCAATGTTTCCCTTAGACAGGAACAATTCTGGGTATAAAATTTTTGAGATGAGTAATTAATTGGCCCTATTCCTTCACTGAGGGACATATCTTATTGGAGGTGGTGTCTTCAGGTTCTATCTCCTCTCTGTTGGGTATTTTGTCTAATGTCATGCCCAGTATGTCCTAAGAGCCTCTCACATCCATGGATCCATGGTGTGTTGGACTTGAATTGTGTTTTTTTCAACAACACACACACAGGCCACGTGTGTGTGTGTGTGTGTGTGTGTGTGTGTGTGTGTGTGTTTGAGAGAGAGAGAGAAACTAAAATACTAAAATACCAAAAAACAAACAAACAAAAAACCCAAAACATACCTAAAACAACAAAAACCTTGCTCTACAAAAATGGCCAAATAAACTGGACAAAATAGGAAATACAGGTGCTCTCTGCACCTGTGACTTTTAGCATCAGTAGGTCTGGTGCCCCAGGTGCCCCAGGCACCCAGCTCTGCATGTCTGCTCCTTGTTGCAGGCCCTGGGTATGTTCAGTGCGGCCTTGGCCTCAGGACAGCTTGGCCCTCTCGTGTGCCAGTTTGGCCTTCCTGCAGAGGGGCTGTCGAGGCCGCCAACAACAAAATGATGTGGAAGCATTTGCCAAGCCATGTGCAGAATAATGCCAATCGACCCCATGAGGGTGACACAAAACAAGGAAGACGAAGAAGGAAGATGAGTCTAGATTAAATTAGTCTGCTGTCCTTCCCCAGTTGGAATTTGTGGTTTTGTGATTCCCTAGTGGTGATTGTGATTTGTTCTCACGCCTCCCGCCCCCACCCCCCTACCCACCTCACTAATAAAGTCCTCATTGTACCAGTAAAAAAAAAGGAAATACAATCAAAACTAAAGTGAAACTTTATTGTATTTTCAAGAATGACAATTATCAAAATAATAAACAATACTGATGAGGAAGTAAAAATCCTGACAAAAATACTATATGAATGGATACAGTATGAACATTATTGTGGATGTTAACTCAGCAAAAAAACCAGAACTGTATCACTTCATTGTATTCATACAAAGCAACCACAGTAGTTTACCATAGAGATAACTGCATATTCATGTTTACCAGAGTAGTGTTTATAATACCAAAGTAAAAGAAATCATACAAGTGAATAGATTTTAAAAATTGCATCTGTGTTCATGTACACGAGACATTGCAATAGGTTTACAAAGAATAATAAAATTATATAATTTACAGAAAGATTCAACTTATATTATTAAGTAAAGTAGTATCAATAAGACGTTTAAAATGAATTTACATGCATTCAATTAAAATTAGATCTGGCCAGTACAGGGCAAAGCTAGAAATGTAGAACAAGAAAAAAAAATGTTGGAAGTCAGACAACAATACAGAACTAAAAATCTTTATGCATTTTTACTTGTTTAAGTTTAGGCATAAATACATATGTGATAGTGTAAGAAAGTTACTAAGAAGAAAACAAGTGAATATATAAAATGCACTAGTAAGAATAGTACTTCAAAATGCAAACTGTTCTAAAATTGAAAATGTGCTTGTAGCCAAGGAGAAAGGGGAGGAAAGTAAATGAGGGAGGTTTACAGCAATCAATTCCTACTTCAAAGAAACAAGAAGCCATAAATTAGCAACCTATTGCTGCACATAAAGAAACTGTTGAAACAAACAGAAACCCACCCTATAATTAGCTAAATGAAGCAAATGTTAAAGATCACAGTGAAACTGAATGAAAACAGGAAGAAAAAGTGCAAAAATCAATGAAGCATATATAAAATATATCCTCAGATAGTCTAACCAAGAAAAGGACAGTGAGCAGTCAAATAAATTTAATTAGAGATGTTGAAAGTAAAATTACTAAACAGCAGAGATATACAAAAGTTCACCCAGGCATTATAGTTCAAGGTTGTAATCCTTGAAGTTCAAAAGTTGAGACAGGAGAATTAGTAAAAAGCTTTCCTGCGTTGTTTAGCAGGACATTATTTTAAAGGGACGAAACACAACATTTCATTAGGCTATTATAAACAGCTACATGACAACACATTTTATAATCCTGTATAATTGGACAAATTCCTAGATAAATACATTCTACAAAGAAAGAGAAAACCAGCCAAGAACCAGGTAGAATAAATCTAGCTCTTCAGTTCTACCTTCTCTTGTCCAAATCTCCAAGAATCATTCCAAGCTCTGTATCAGACCACTTGGACTGGGCTATCCCACCTTGCTGACCTCATCTCCAGTGGAGTAAGTAGACCTCCTCCAACCAACCTTCCTTTCTCCAATGTATCATATTATCTGACTTCAAACACCACCAGGCATTCCTTGGAAACCCATAGTCAGGCAGCCAGGCAATTAGAAGGCTGTCTGCAGATCTTCTCTCCTTCTACTGCAAATTCTATCTCTCAGTGTCACCTAAGCTCTTAGACCATCTGCTGTGGCTTTTCCTTTCTCCCCGCCATCATATCTAGCAGATCGTAGAGATCTTCCACTTTAACATTTCTTCATTCAACCCAGAGAGTTATTGTAGACCTCAACTCCATCCTGTACTCCCTGAAAACCCACAGGCCATTCCAGTCAGGTAGCAAGTAGGGTACTTCAGATCTGTACCTCCTTAATTCTTTCCTCTAAATCCAATCCCCCAGTCTCATGCCAAGCTCTTTTGTAGATCAGGTATTTTGGACTGCCCTCCCTCATTATTTCCATCTCCAATTCAATTTTTCTGTCTCCTAGTCATTGTTTTATCCCAGTCCCCAACTCGTACAGATATTCCCAGGTAGCCTACAGGCCACTTCAGCAAAGGAAGCAGGTAGTAGCCTCATTGAGATTCATTCTTTCTCCTTCTCTTCTTTAAAACCAACTTCCTCTATCATCCGCCAACCCTGTAAGTTGATCTTGCTTCCGTCTCCCTTTCTTTCCTTCCTCATTTCCAATGGATCACAGAGACCTCCTCCCACTATTTCTCAGACTCATGCTATTATCCCATCTTACCAGGACCAGTACATATTCCCTGGGGACTCGTATCATCCCCAAATCTGTAAAAGATTAGCTGCTGTGACCTCTCTTCAATCTCTGGGCCCAGGTTCAGGGAACTAAAAAGATCTTGGTTGAAAGGTCTTATTTCATCCTTTCATATTTCTCTCCTAGACTATCTTCATTCCTAAGTGTCAGTCCCAAATACATAGAGACATATTTTACTGTGAACCCTCAGTGGCCATACCTAGCAGAATCCTAGAAGCATTCCCTACCAGACATCACAGAGGCACTACACACTCCTAAGAATCATAGAAAGATCAACAGAAACCAAGGAATAAAATACCCAACCAACAAAAATGAGCTTAAATATCAGCACCTAGACTTACAATCTTCCCAAACCCAGATGACTAGATACAAACCTAAATATACAATCAGTAGCTGCCAGAAAAATATGTCTCTACAACAGCCCAGCAACCCAAATACAACCAACCATCCATGAATATTACAACATAGATGAAAGACAAGACTAAGGCCTTAAAATAGTCTTTATGAAAATTATGTAGGTTCTTAAAGAGAAAATGAATAAATCCTTTAAAGAAATCTATGCAAATATAAACAAGCAATGGAAGAAACTGAATAAAGAAGTTCAAGTTCTGAAGGTAGAAACAGAATCCATAAAGCAAATCCAAACAGGAAAATCTAGAAAGCATGGAAGAAATGTTCTCAATAAATTATTTGCAACCCTAATCCAAGACCATAACAAAAAGATCATCTACCGTAATCAAGTAGGCTTCATTTCTGACATATTGAAATTGTTACAGTAAGTTGGTAAATGTAATCTAGCATATAAATGATCTGAAAGGCAGAAAACCATATGATCATTTCATTATATGTTGAAAACATCTTCTACAAAATCCAACACCCCTTCATGATGAATGTCCTGAAGAGTTTAAATAAAAGGGACATAGCTAAACAGAATACAAGCAGTTTCCAGCTAGCATATAGCCAACTTCAATGTAAATTGAGAGAATCTCAAAGCAGTTCCACTAAAATAAGGAACAAAACAGGAGTGTTAACTCTCTATACCTATTCAATATAGTCCTTGAATTTTTAGAGTAATAAGACAACTGAAAGAAGTCAACAGGATGGAAATAAGAAAGAAAAATGTCAATTACCTTTATTTGGAAATGATATGGCAATATACATATGTGGCACTTAAAGTCCCACCAGAAAATTCCTACAGCTGATAAGTACTTTCAGCGAAGTAGCTAGATACAAAATTAATGCACAAAAATCAATAGTCCTTCCACATATACATGACAAATCGACTGAGAGAAATCACAGAAAACAACACTCCCTCAGAATAGCCTCAAATAAAAATATCTTGCGTCATTCTAACCGATGAGGAAAGTCCATGGACAAATACTTAACATGCTTTTGATGAAAAAAATAAAGAAGAAAAAGGTCTCCATAATTATGGGATCAGTATATCAACATAGAAAATGTATCCTATGAAACAATTCTATAGATTCACAATCACTATCAAGATTCCAAATAAAATTCTTCACATACCACAAGAGAATAATTTTTAGCTTCATAGGAAACATAAAAAAGCATGGTTAATGCAATCCTGAATAATAAAAGAACTGCTTGATAGTTGACTTAGGCAGATGCAGACACTCAAACAGTGGATTCAGTCCAGGGACTCTTATGGAAGAACAGTAGAATGGAATATTGGTTCTAGAGTGAACAGCAACTACACAGGAAGGCAAACAGAGTCAACTAACCTGGACCTGTGGGGCTCTGAGAGACTGAACCACCAACCAAAGAATATAGACTGGCTGGACCTAGGCCTCCTTGCTCATATGTAGCAGATGTGCAGCTTTGTCTTCAAGTTGAACCCAAACAACTGGAGTAGGGGCTATTCCAAAAGCTGTTGCCTGAAAGTGTGATATGTTCTTCTAACTAGGCCATCTCAGTGGGAAAGAATGTATTTAGCTTCACAGACTTGTGCTAGGGTGGAGGTTGGAGTATCAAGGATGACCCCCACCTGCTCAGAGGAGAAAGGAGAAGGTGGCAGAAGGATTGGCTGTGGGGGAGACAGGGATGGGGGGCAGTGAGCAGGATTAAGTGATTAAGTTTTAAATAAAAAGTGCTGGTATTATCACCCCTGATCTTAAATTATACTGCTGAGCCATAATCATAAGAACAGTATGGTATTAGCATAAAAACCAGACAGGTTGATCAATAAATTTAATCACAGACCCATGCATAACCTACACACCCATGTGGCCTCTGTTGTTGTTGGTTTTAATAAAGAAGCTTGAAACACATGGCAAAAAGACATCACACAAATCAGTGTGAGCCAAACTGGTTGTTGTATGGAGGAATCTGAAAGGATCTCTAATAATCACCCTTCAAAATGCTCCAACTCAAAACGTAACCAAAGACGTCAACATAAAACCAGATAATTGAAATAATTTGTTAAAAGAGAAAGATGGAAAATAGTCTTGAACTCATTGATAAAGGAAAAGTTTCAAACAGAATATCATGAGCACAGGCACTATGATATGAACAATAAGTAAATGGGACTTCATAAACTGAAAAGTTTCTGCAACAGGAAAAAGACACAATGCTAAGGACAAAAAGAAGCAGTCAACAGAATGAGTAAAAATTATCAATGATAGATTTCAGAGGGAGTAATAAATAAAATATTTTAAAACTCAAAAAACTGTCAAGGAAACAAATAATCCAAATGGGAGAAAAAAATGGGGCACATAGGTAAACAGAAATATCGATAGAGCAAATATAATTGGCTGAGAACACTCAAAGAAATGTTCAACATCCTTAGCCATCAGAGAAAACAAATCAAAATTACTTTGGATTTTATTTTACCCATAAAGAATAGCAAAGATCAATAAAGCAAGTGATAGATCATGTTATAAAGGATGTGAAGACTACTCATTCATTACTGGTGGGTCTACAGACTTGTCAGCTGTTATGGAAAACTATAGTTGTTCAATAACTTCAGGAAGATTAGCACTGTATCTCAAGATGCAAGCTATTTCCACCCTTGAGAAACTATTCAGGTATTTCCACCAGGGACAATTACTCAGCCATGTTTATCCCTGCTATACATAATAGTCAGAAACAGTAAAAATGAGATGCTGCCACAGCAGATGAATGGATAAAGACAATGTGCATATAAACAATAGATTATTACTTAGCCATTCAAACAAGTCCTAAAATTCAGAGAGATAAATGGATGGAAGCCTTCTAGTTTCTGCCTGCACCCGGAGTTCTGCCAAAATTCCTGTGTATACACAAATCCTGGGAAGAGAGCAGGACTTCAAAGTGCAGACAATCCTGAGAGCACAGGGGAGACCTCTACTTGCTGCTCATTCTTTGCCAAAGAGGAAACCTGCCTGGAGCCCTATGGATACAGGAACCTAGAAAGAGTCAGGGACATGATACTTTGGTGTCCACTGAGTTCTTGAGCAGAAAGCCTTGGTCTCCAGGGTGCTGACAGACCTAAAAATAGAGGTAGGACCACCACTTCTGCTCCCAGGAACCCACCTGAACCCCTCAGGACACAGAAACCTGGGAACAGACTGGGGACAGGGAGGCTTTCAATTTTTTTGCCTGTGCCTAGAACTGAAAACTGTGCCAGAAAGCACACAGATCCTGCCAAGTAGAAAGCCAGCATCTAGGGACTGCTGGACAAACAGGGATTACAGGAGGGTCAAGTCACTGTCAAAGAAAGCAAGACCAGCTAACAATAGAAATAACAAGATGGCAAAAAGGTACACAGAATCTACAACAAAACCAAAGACTACTGGGCACCATCAGAACCCAGTTCTCACACCAAAGCAAAAACACAGGACATCCCAACACATCAGAAAAGCAAGATTTAGATTAAAAAGCACATCTCTTGATGATGACAGAGGACTTTAAGAAGGACATAAAATAACTGCCTTAAAGAAAAAACAGGACAACAGATGAACAAGTGAATATCTTAAAAGGAAACACAAAAATCCTTTAGAGGATTATAGGAAAAGAGCAACCAAACAGGTGAAGAAATTGGAAAAAAAACATTGAGCATCTAAAAATGGAAATAAAACAATAAAGAAATCATAAAAAGTGACAACCATGGAGACAGAAAATCTAGGAAAGAGATCAGAGTCATGAACACAAGTATCACCAACAAAATACAAGAGGTAGAAGAAAGAATCTCAGGGACAGAAAATAACATAAAAAAAACAACTATCAAAGAAATGTAAAATGCATAAAGCTCCTAACAAAAACATCCAGAAATCAAGGACACAATGAGAAGATAAAACCTAAGGGATGGTATAGAAGAGAAAAAAAGATTCCCAAATAAAAGGGCCAGTAAATATCTTCAAAAAATATTATACAAGAAAAAAATTTTCATAACCTAAAGAAAGAGATGCTTAAGCATACAAAGAAAGCAGTTTAATGAACTCTAAATAGATTGACCAGAAAAAGAAATTCCTCCCAAAACATAAGAGTCAAACAAAATACACAAAACAAAGAAAATATTAAAAAAGCAGTAAAAAAGGAAAAGGTCAAGTAACATATAAAGACAGAGCTATCAGAATTATACCAGACTTCTCAGAGAGATTATAAAAGCCAGAAGATCCTGGCAGATGTTATATATAGACCCAAAGAGAACACAAATGCCAGCCTAGGCTACTATATCCAGCAAAACTCTCAATTAACATAGGTGGAGAAACCAAGATATCCCATCACAAAACCAAATTTACACAGTATCGTTCCACAAATCCAGCCCTACAAAGAATAATAGTTGGAAAATTCCAACACAAGGAAGGAAACTACACCCTAGAAAAAGCAAGAAAGTAATCTTCGTGCAAGAAACCCAAAAGAAGAGAGCCATACAAACATATTTCTACGTCTAACACCAAAAATAACAGGAAACAACAATAACAATTCCTTATTATCTCTTAACATCAATAGTCCCAATTCCCCCAATAAAAAGAACTAGACTAACAGACTGTATATATGAGAGGACCCAGCATGTTGCTGCATACAGAAAACAAATGTCAGTGAAAAGTACAGATACTACTTCACAGTAAAAGGCTAGAAAAGAATTCTCCAAGCAAATGGTATCAAGAAACAACATGGCACTGGAGCTGCAGGTCCCCCCGTGCTCCAGACACTGCCCGGAACTGAAGGGACAGGGTCAAGAGTTCTCTGCACCCAAATCCCGTGGGAGGGAGATCTAAACCTTCAGAGAGGCAGACACACCTGGGAAGGCAGAAGAGACTACACTCTACCCACATTTCTGACTCGAGAGGAAAACACCCAATGCCATCTGGGACCTCGATGCACGTGGGCTACCAGAAAAGGCAGCGCAGGTCTTCCTGGTTGCACGCCTCGGAGAGAGCTCAAAAGCAACAACCATGAGCAAACTTGAGCCCAGGACCACAAAAGTAAGACCAACTTTTTCTGTCTAAGCGATCTGACTGATGGTCTAATGGACACAGAGGCAAATTCCTCTGGGACCCAGGGAGAATGGAAGGCAGGAAATAATCAAACTCAGAGCTGAAATCAACCAAGTAGAAAACAAAAGGACTATAGAAAAGAATCAACAGAACCAAAAAGTTGGTTCTTTGAGAAAATCAACAAGATAGATAAACCCTTAGCCAGACTAATGAGAGGACACAGAGAGTGTGTCCAAATTAACAAAATCAGAAATGAAAAGGGAGACATAACTACAGAATCAGAGGAAATTCAATAATCATCAGATCTTGCTATAAAAGCCTATATTCAACAAAACTTGAAAATCTGCAGAAAATAGACAATTTACTAGACAGATACCAGGTACCAAAATTAAATCAGGAACAGATAAACCATTTAAACAACCCCATAACTCCTAAGGAAATAGAAGCAGTCATTAAAGGTCTCCCAACCAAAATGAGCCCAGGTCCAGATGGGTTTAGTGCAGAATTCTATCAGACCTTCATGGAAGCCTCATACTAATACTATCTAAACTGTTTCTACAGAATTGAAACAGATGGAGGCTAACAAATTCCTTCTATGAAGGCACAATTACTCTTTTACCTAAACCACACAAAGACCGAACAAAGAAGGAGAACTTCAGACCAATTTCCCTTATGAATATCGACGCAAAAATACTCAATAAAATTCTGGCAAACTGACTCCAAGAGCACATCAAAACAATCAACCACCATAATCAAGTAGGCTTCATCCAGGCATGCAGGGATGGTTTAATATATAAAAAACCATCAACATGATCCATTATATAAACAAACTGAAAGATCAAAACCACATGATTATTTCATTAGATGCTGAGAAAGCATTTGACAAAATTCAACATCCCTTCATGATAAAGTCCTGGAAAGAATAGGAATTCAAGGCCCATACCTAAACATAGTAAAAGCCATATACAGCAAACCAGTTGCTAACATTAAACTAAATGGAGAGAAACTTGAAGCAATCCCACTAAAATCAGGGACTAGACAAGGCTGCTCACTCTCTCCCTACTTATTCAATATAGTTCTTGAAGTTCTAGCCAGAGCAATCAGACAACAAAAGGAGGTCAAGGGGATACAGATCAGAAAAGAAGAAGTCAAAATATCACTATTTGCAGATGATATGATAGTATATTTAAGTGATCCCAAAAGTTCCACCAGAGAACTACTAAAGCTGATAAACACATTCAGCAAAGTGGCTGGGTATAAAATTAACTCAAATAAATCAGTAGCCTTCCTCTATACAAAAGAGAAACAAGCCGAGAAAGAAATTAGGGAAACGACACCCTTCATAATAGTCCCAAATAATATAAAGTACCTCGGTGTGACTTTAACCAAGCAAGTAAAAGATCTGTACAATAAGAACTTCAAGCCTCTGAAGAAAGAAATTGAAGAAGATCTCAGAAGAAGGAAAGATCTCCCATGCTCATAGATTGGCAGGATTAATATTGTAAAAATGGCCATCTTGCCAAAGCAATCTAGAGATTTAATGTAATCTCCATCGAAAGTCCACCTTAATTTGTCATGGAGGTAGCAAGACAATTTGCAAATACATTTGTAATAATAAGAAACTCACGATAGGGAAAACTATCCTCAACAATAAAAAAAGAACATTCAGGGGAATCACCATCCCTGACCTCAAGCTATATTACAAAGCAATAGTCATTAAAACCAAATAAAACTGTATTTATTGTTTAGGAGACAGGCAGGTAGACTCAAATGGAATAAACTGAAGATTCAGAATGAAACAACACCTCTGGTCTCTGGTCTCTTGATCTTTGACAAAGAAGCTAAAAATAATTCAGTGGAACCAAAAAATAGCATTTTCAAATAAAATGGTGTTCGAGATGGAGGTCACCTATGTAGAAGAATGCAAAAAGATACATTCTTATTGCCCTGTACAATGCTTAAGTCCAAGTGAATTAAGAACCACTACATAAAACCAAATACAATAGCGTTAATAGAAGAAAAAGTGGGGAAGAACCTCAAGCACTTGGACACTGGGAAAAATTTCCTGAACAGAAAACCTCATAAAATTGCAAAGCTTCTGTAAGGCAAAGGACACTGTTATCAGGACAAAATGGCAACCAACAGATGAGAAAATGTCTTTAACAACCCTACTTCCCATAGAGGGTTAATATCCAATATATACAAACAACTCAGGTTGTTAGAATCCAGAGAATCAAATAACTCTATTAAAAATAAGATACAAAGCTAAACATAGAATTCTCAACTGGGGAATATTGAATGGCTGAAAAGTGCCTAAGGAAATGTTCAACATCCTTAGTGATCAGGGAAATTCAAATCAAAACAACCTGAGATTCCACCTCTCACACCAGTCAGAATGGCTAAAAAACTCAGATGACGAAAAAGGATCAGATGACGATTGTAAGCAGATGTAACCATTCTGGAGGTTTCCCTCAAAGTTTGGACATATTACAACTGAGGAGGCAAACCACTCCTCCCTAAATTTTGTTACATTAGCAAGGACACCTGTCTAATTACGTTTGTAGCAGCCTTTATAATAGCCAGAAGATGGAAAGAACTCATATGTCCCTCAACAGAGGAATGGATAAGCAGAAAATGTGGGTACATCTATACAATGGAGTACCACTCAGCTATCAAACAATGACTTCAAGGAAATTCATAGACAAATGGACGGAACTAGAAAATATTATCCTGAGTGAGGTAGTACGCAACCTCTCTCCCTCTCTCTCTCATACACACACACACACACTCACACACACACAGTTGGCCACAGTATTTCACACAGACACACACAACACTTGGAATGCATCCACTGATAAGTAGATATTAGCTCAAAAGCTCAGATTACCCAATGATATAATTTACAGACCATATGAAACTCAAGAAAACGGATGACCAAAGTGTGGATGCTTCAGTCCTTCTTAGAAGGGGGAACAATAATATTGATAGGAGTAAATATGGTGAATTTGGAGCAGAGACTATTAAGGCCACCCAGTGACTGTCCCAACTGGGGATCTAGCCCATACACATACAGCCTCCAAACCTAGACAATATTGCTGACGCCAGAAAATGTATCCTCATAGGAGCCTGATACAGCTGTCTGCTGAGAGGCTCTGCCAGAATATGTAAAATACAGAATTGGATGCTTGGATCCAACCATTGAACCAAGAACCAGGTCCCCATTGGAGGGAGTTTGAGAAAGGATTAAAAGGAGCTAGCGGGTTTAACCCCATTAGAATAATCTATACCAACAACAGGCTCCCACTTACTAAACCACTACCCCAAAGAGGCACACGTGGACAGACCCATGGCTCCAGGGGCTTAGGTAGGCAGGATGACCTTGTTGGGTACCAGTGGGATGAGAAGCCCTTGGTTCTGCCAAGGCTGGATCCCCCATTGTAAGGGAATGTCGGTGAGGGGAGGTAGGAATGGGTGGGCAGATATATGGGGTAACACCCTCATAGAAGAAGGTGAAGTGGGGATAGGGATTTTGTGGACTGGAAACTGAGAAAGTGGATAATATTCGAAATGTAAAGAAAAAAATATCCAATAAAAAATGGATGAAACCCAGGGCAGTCGGTTGGGGGGGGCATTCTATGTGGGGTAACACAAATCCAGAAAGATAAATTGTATGTCTTTGCTCATTTGTTAAAGTCAATGAAAACCAACGTGCAATCCATAGAACCATAGAGGTTATGTACAGAGTAAGGGACTAGAAATTGCACACATCCCATGAGGAATGGGTAATAGAATAGATAATTATGGATGAACTGGAAGGAGCTATCATTGATCAGTGGAGGAGAAGGATGAGGAAGATGAGGGAGAAAATATGGGGAACACAGTTATAATGGTTATTTGAGGGCCAGTAGGGAAATCTAATACAATAGGCATCACCCAAACACACACCTGTGTGTGTGTGTGTGTATGTGTGTGTGTGTGTGTGTGCATGCATATATGTATATATTACAAACATTTATAAAGGCAATCTAAATGAAATCACCAAACAATGGGGGAGACAAAGCCCCAACTGTCTACCACTTGTTACCAAATAAATAAATAAATTTTGCTGTGCCACGAATGTGTTATACCTAATTTAGTTGGTAAAAGCAGTCCCATTGGAACCCCAAAAAATTGCCCAGCCCTTTAAAAATTCTTAGTGTTACTTTCACTCCTTCTTTCATATATTCCAAAAACTACCCTCCCATATAGTTAACCTCTGTCCATTTTATTTTTCATATTTCCTACTGGCACCTGTGTCCTACTATTCCTATCTTTACCGCTCCTTCTCCTCTCCTGCCATCAAGATCCCTGTCTCTTTGTATGGCTGTTGTAGTTACTTTTTTGTTTTATGCTACAATATATGGATACTGGACTAAGGACCCAGTAATAAGAGAGAACACACAGTGCTTGTCTTTTGAATCTTGATCATTATTTCCTGGTTCTATTTATTCACCTGCACAGTAATTCCCCCCACAGGTAAATATAATTCTACCATGTATATGTATATTTTTATTCCCCATTCATTGGTTGAAGGACATTTAGATTGTTTCCAGTTTTTAGCTATTGTGAAGTAATGCCACTAAATATACTGTAGCAACTTTTTCTGTAATAGGACACTGAATACTTTATGTGTATTCCAAGGAATAGTGTCATATGGATTGTCTACCTTTAGCTTGTTGAACTATCCACACATTTCCAGAGTGATTGGACCAGTTTACTACACCACCAACAGTGGGATTGTTTTCAAGAAAATTTTGATATGGGTTGTTTTCTTGAGTATAGCCATTTTGACTAGGTGAAATGAAATCTCAAAGTATTTTTCCACTTGCATCCCCCAATTACTAAGGATGCTAAACATCTTCAAGGTATTTTTAGCCATTTCTGCTTCTTTTTTGAGAGCTCTGTTCAGATCCAGAGCCACCTTTTAAATTGGATTGTTTGTATTTTTTTTTTTTTTTTTATTAACTTGAGTATTTCTTATATACATTTCGGTGTTATTCCTTTTCCCGGTTTCGGGCAAACATCCTTCCCTCCCCCCCTTCCTTCTTATGGGTGTTCCCCCCCACCCTCCCCCCCCCATTGCCTTCCTCCCCGACAATTAGTTCTTGGGGGGGTCCAGTCTTAGCAGGACCCAGGGCCCCTTCCACTGGTGCTCTTACTAGGATATTCATTACTACCTATGAGGTCACAGAGTCCAGGGTCAGTCCATGTATAGTCTTTAGGTAGTGGCTTAGTCCCTGGAAGCTCTGGTTGTTGGCATTATTGTACATATGGGGTCTCAAGCCCCTTCAAGCTCTTCAGTTCATTCTCTGATTCCTTCAATGGGGGTCCCGTTCTCAGATTCAGTGGTTTGCTGCTGGCATTCGCCTCTGTGTTGCGTATTCTGGCTGTGTCTCTGGGATCGGTCATCCGGCTCCTGTCGGTCTGCACTTCTTTGCTTCATCCATCATCTTGTCTAATTGATGGCTCTATATGCATGGGTGCATGTAGAACCTTGGCTCTGAATAGGTGTTCCTTCTGTCTCTGTTTTAATCTTTGCCTCTCTTTCCCTGCCAAAGTGCTCTTACATTCCTTTTAAGAAGGGTAGGCACTTCACATTTGAATATAATGTGAACTTTTCATTTGTTCTAAACAGCTAGGGTAGTCAAGTATTTGGGCTAATAGCCACTTATCAGTGAGTGCATACCATATATGTCTTTCGATGGGTTAGCTCACTCAAGATGATATTACCAGTTCAACCCATTTGCCCTCTGAATTTCCCTTAAAAGTACGTTGTTTTTGATAAGCTGATTGTTTATTCTGCTCTTTGTTATTAATGTTACTTTGTATATTCTAGGTATTAATCCTTTGTTATTAATTATCAAAATTGCTTGAGAGACATTTCCTAATCTATGGGTTTTCTCCTTGTTCATTTGATTGCTGTATTTCTGAATTTTAGTGCTATTTTTGTTTTGAGTGAGGTCTGGGAGAATGAGGTCACATCTTCTCAATTTCCTTTCTCTTGCACCTAGATGCTGATAAATAATTTTAGTATTGATTTGCAATTAACACTTCTAAGCAAGTTTTAGTTATTTCAAAGATTTTGCATATTGTTTTAATTTATTTTAATGTTTATGTAATCAGGAATCCACACACACTTATATAATGAACTTTATTAAAGCTCCTTGCCTCTTTCCTTCATCCTTAAAAGATGGCAAAGTTGTATATCTCTCTCCTTTGTTGTCTTACTTTTGACATAATTTTAAAAGGCTCTCTTCTTTCATTTTGGACTATGTCGTTTATTAAAAGTCCATATAAGGAAGTCAATTACCTTGGGTCTAATACCATACCGATCGTATCATATTTGAAGATGAGCAGGTGTAGTGACAAAAAAGACAAAATAACAGCCAGAACCAGGAGAAGGCCCTGTCCAACTGCAGTCATAGCGCTGACTCCCCTGCCTTCCACCTTTGAGGCAGTGTCCATTGGGGCGGAGCTATAACTGACAGGCCGTAACT